>NW_024098147.1:565000-612500 GCF_016545835.1 Crotalus tigris | reverse complement strand
GGTTGTTCCACTGGTTAATTGTTCTAACTGTCAGGAAGTTTCTCCTTAGTTCTAGGTTGCTTCTCTCTTTGGTTAGTTTCCATCCGTTGCTTCTTGTCCTGCCTTCAGGCGTTTTGGAGAAGAGCTTGACTCCCTCTTCTTTGGGGCAGCCCCTGAGATATTGGAACGCTGCTGTCATATCCCCCCTTGTCCTTTTCTTTCTTAAACTAGATATACCCAATTCCAGCAACTGTTCCTTGTATGTTTTAGCCTCCAGTCCCCTGATCATCTTTGTTGCTCTTCTCTTCCTAGAGTCTCAATATCTTTTTTACAATGTGGCAACCAAAACTGTTCAGAATGGTTAGGGTTTCCTATTCTCCAAAGCACCAGAGGGCAGGAGAAGATACAATGGAATGGAGGTTGATCAAGGAGAGAAGCAACATAGAACTAAGGAGAAACTTCCTGACCGTGAGAACAATTAACCAGTGGAAAAACCTGCCTCCAGAATTGGTGAATGCTCCACCCCTGGAAGTTTTTAAGAAGAGACTGGACAGCCATTTGTCCGAAATGGTATAGGGTTACCTGCCTGAGCAGGGGGTTGGACTAGATGACCTCCAAGGTCCCTTCCAGCTCTATTCTGATTGAGCGACCAGATAGGCCCATGGTTCAAGCTGCCTCAAGAGATGTTCCGGGGAAAGGAGCCATCTCAGTGACTTTGAGCCCTCCACCAGCTCCTTCTCTTTGCTGTCTCCAGATATCCAGGTTTTATGGAGCTCTCGAGACAAGACATGGCCCTTGCGTGCAACCCCCAAACCCTTAAATGTCTGGATCAGGCCCCTGGCAAGGTGGACCTCCCCTTTCCCAGCATGATGATAGAGCCATAAGAACATGGCTCCCTTTCTCTTCTTCCACTGGGCCAGGAGGATCTCTACCACCATCACTCGCCCAGAAGCAGGGCTACCCCAGATTAAGGGGGGGGGAGGGAAATGTCCTGCAGGAACTGAATTTTGCACACTGTACACCCAGCCCCAGGAGGAGGAAACAATCCTGCCAAGAGGTTTCAAATTCAACCCTTCTTCCTCTTCTACCTGCCCACGGCTGGCTTATATAAGAGAAGGACGGTGACCAGGAAGCTGGACTTGCCCACGTGGAAGACTGTCAGGTAAGAGCACCTGGGTTTCTTCTCCTAGGACCACGAAGGTGGATCACAAGAAGCAGGCAGGAGGGTTTCATTTTCATTGGGAGGCTCCGAGGACTAAATCTCTGGAGAACAGAGAATAACCGGGTTGGGAGGGACCTTCTAGTGAACCAGGGGTTCTCAACCTTGGCCACTTTAAGACTTGTGGACTTCAACTCCCAGAATTCCTCAGCCAGCAAAGCTGGCTGAGGAATTCTGGGAATTGAAGTCCACAAGTCTTAAAGTGGCCAAGGTTGAGAACCCTTGTATGTAGTCCAACCCCGTGCCCAAGCAGGAGACCCCGGGCCATTCCAGACAAACAGTTGTCTAATTTCTTCTTGAAGACCTCCAGGGCTGTAGCACCCACAGCTTCTGGAGGCAAGCCATTGCACTGAATCACAGAATGACAGAGTTGGAAGGGACCTTGGAGGTCATCTAGTCCAACCCCCTGTTCAAGCAGGAGACCTTATGCCGTTTCAGACCAAGGGCTGTCCAGTCTCTTCTTTAAAACTTCCAGTGTTGGAGCATTCACAACTTCTGGAGGCAGGTGGTTCCGCTGGTTAATTGTCCTCACTGTCAGGATGTTTCTCCTTAGTTCCAGATTGCTTTTCTCTTTGGTTAGTTTCCATCTGTGGCTTCTTGTCCTGCCTTCAGGCACTTTGGAAAATAGGATAGGATGGGATGGGATGGGATGGAATAGAAGAGGAGAGGAGGGGAGGGGAGGGGAGAGGAGAGGGGAGAGAGGAGAGGAGAGGAAAGGAAAGGAAAGGGAAAGAGGGGAGGGGATGGGATAGAAGAGGAAGGGAGAGGAGAGGAGACGAGAGGATGAGATGGGATGGGATAGAAGAGGAGAGGGGAGACAGGAGAGGAGGGGATAGGATGGGAGGGGATGGGAGGGGAGAGGAGGAGAGGAGACGAGAGAGGATAGGATGGGATGGGATAGAAGAGAGGAGAGGGGATAGAAGAGGAGAGGAGACAAGAGGAGAGGATGGGATGGGATAGAAGAGGAGAGGAGGAGAGGGGAGAGAGGAGAGGAGAGGGGAGGGGAGAGAGGGGAGGGGAGGGGAGAGAGGAGAAGAGAGAGGGGAGGGGAGAGGAGGAGAGGAGAGGAGGGGATGGGATAGAAGAGGAGAGGAGACAAGAGGAGAGGATGGGATGGGATAGAAGAGGAGAGGAGGAAAGGGGAGAGAGGAGAGGAGAGGGGAGGGGAGAGAGGGGAGGGGAGGGGAGAGAGGAGAAGAGAGAGGGGAGGGGAGAGGAGGAGAGGAGAGGAGGGGATGGGATAGAAGAGGAGAGGAGACAAGAGGAGAGGATGGGATGGGATAGAAGAGGAGAGGAGGAAAGGGGAGAGAGGAGAGGAGAGGGGAGGGGAGAGAGGATGGGATGGGATGGAATAGAAGAGGAGAGGAGGGGAGAGGAAAGGAAAGGAAAGGAAAAGAGGGGAGGAGATGGGATAGAAGAGGAGGGGAGAGGAGACAAGAGGAGAGGATGAGATGGGATGGGATAGGAGAGAAGAGGGGAGACAGGAGAGGAGAGGAGAGAAGAGGAGAGGGGAGACAGGAGAGGAGGGGATAGGATGGGAGGGGATGGGAGGGGAGAGGAGGAGAGGAGACGAGAGAGGATAGGATGGGATGGGATAGAAGAGAGGAGAGGGGATAGAAGAGGAGAGGAGACAAGAGGAGAGGATGGGATGGGATAGAAGAGGAGAGGAGAGAAGGGGATGGGAGGGGATGGGAGGGGAGAGGAGAAGAGAGGATGGGATGGGATAGAAGAGGAGAGGAGAGGAGAGGAGGGGAGAGGACAGGAGAGAGGAGAGGAGTTGGAAGGGACCTTGGAGGTCTTCTAGTCCAACCCGCTCAGGCAGGAAACCCTATACCATCTCAGACAAATGGTTATCCAATCGTTCCCCCTCTTTTTTGTGGCAGCCCTTCAGATATCGGACCGCTGCTATGATGTCACCCCCAAGCCCTTCTTCTCATTCAACTAGACCTATCCAGTCCCTGCAACCATTCTTCGTATGTTTTAGCCTCCAGCCCCCTGATCATCTTTGTTGCTCAAATCCATGTTTCAGCCAGTTCTAAAAGGGGCACAGGTCAGGGCCACCTGGGGTCTCTTCCCCCTTTTCAGAGACCCCAGAGACATGCCCGCGGGAAGCCATCAACCCTCAAAACCAGGTTACAAGGTTGTGTGGACAAGGATCAAGGAACTGATCAAGGCCGTAAACTTTTTCCCAACTAGCAAGTGAAGTTTTGATTTATGGGTCACGTCCATGTGGCTCGCACCGGGCTGTGATTGAACCAATCCTTTTATCGGGGGTAGGGGGGATTCTGACCCATCAACTTCCCCCAAAGGAGCTGAGTTTGCATAAAACTCAGAGACAGAAAGAAAAGAGCGGAGCTGAATCTTCTCCGAGCTTGCAAGGGCCCATGGAGAGAATGCAGCTGTGAAGTGTTGACTTGACCTGGTTAAACACTCGATCTGAACGGTAATTTTGGGATCGGAGTAAATGTGACACATTAATTCGAAAGGCGTTCGTGAATTAATAACCAAAATGATTACAAATGGCCTCCGGTGATGGAAAAATACCGTCGGTTTAAATTAAACAGTTGGGGCATCGAAAGATCTCAGGGAAATTACGATTCCTGTCTTTCTTTAAAAAGGCCTTAATTAACCTGCTGGAGATCCTGACGAAAATGAGAGAGAATGTTAAATATTCTGCCCCATCCATGATGGAATAGAAATAGAAATAGAGGTAGAAGTAGAAATAGAAATAAAAATAGAATATAGAGTAGAGTAGAGTAGAACAGAACAGAACAGAACAGAACAGAACAGAATAGACAGATTTTGGAATAGAATAGAATAGAATAGAATAGAATAGAATAGAATAGAATAGAATAGAATAGATTGTAGAGTAGAATAGAGTAGAGTAGAGTAGAATAGAATAGAATAGAATAGACAGATTGTAGAACAGAATAGAAATAGAATAGAATAGAATAGAATAGAATAGAATAGACAGATTGTAGAACAGAATAGAAATAGAATAGAATAGAGTAGAATAGACAGATTGTAGAACAGATGAGAAATGGGAATAGAATAGAATAGAATAGAATGGACAGATTGTAGAACAGAATAGAAATAGAATAGAATAGACAGATTGTAGAACAGAATAGAAATAGAATAGAATAGAATAGATTGTAGAGTAGAATAGAATAGAATAGAATAGAAATAGAATAGAATAGAATAGAATAGAAATAGAATAGAATGGAATAGACAGATTGTAGAACAGAATAGGAATAGAATAGAATAGAATAGAACAGAATAGAATAGAATAGAAATAGAATAGAATAGAATAGAATAGAATAGACAGATTGTAGAACAGAATAGAAATAGAATAGAATAGAATAGAATAGAATAGAATAGAATAGAATAGAATAGAAGTTGGAAGGGACCTTGGAGGTCTTCTAGTCCAGCCCCCTACTCAAGCAGGAGAACCTATACTATTTCAGACAACTGACTCTTTGGCCTCTTCTTAAAAACTTCCAATGATGAAGCATCCACAACTTCTGGTGGCAAGCTGTTCCAATTGTTCTCACTGTCAGGAAATTTCTTTTTATTTCTAGCTTGCTTGTCTCCTTGGTTAGTTTCCTCCTGTTGTTTCTTGTCCTGCCTTCAGGTGTAGCCAGATGTAGTGTCCAATTTTCCAAACCTCTCCAACTTCCTTAACTGAGCAGAAATGATGTGTCTGATCTGACACGGTTTTCTTCCGTGCAGGCTGAGTTGGCTGCTTAAAAGTTCTCAAAGACAGCAATGAATTCTGTGCGGTGGATGCCAGACAGTTGTTTTGATTTCAATCAGAATAGAGCTGGAAGGGACCTTGGAGGTCTTCTAGTCCAACCACTTGCTCAAGCAACAGACCCTATACCCTTTCAGACCAATGGCTGTCTCTTCTTAAAAACCTCCAATGATGGAGCACTCACAACCTCTGGAGGCCAGTTGTTCCACTGATTAATTGTCCTCACCATTAGGAAGTTTCTCCTTAATTCCAGGTTGCTTCTATCCTTGATTAGTAATAGTAATAGTAGTAAAGTTGGAAGGGACCTTGGAGGACATCTAGTCCAACCCCCTGCTCAGGCAGGAAACCCTACACCATTTCGGACAAATGGCTGTCCAGTCTCTTCTTAAAAACTTCCAGTGTTGGAGCATTTATTGCTTCTGGACGCAGGCTGTTTCACCGATTAATTGTTCTCACTGTCAGGAAGTTTCTCCTTGGTTCTAGTTCTATTAGTTTCCACCCGTTGCTTCTTGTTCTGCCTTCAGGCGCTTTGGAGAATAGCTTGACTCCCTCTTCTTTGGGGCAGCCCCTCAAATATTGGGACACTGCTTTCATGTCCCCCGTCATCCATTAAACTAGACCTACCCAATTCCAGCAACCGTTCCTTATATGTTTCAGCGTCCAGGCCTTTAATCATCTTAGTTGCTCTTTTCTGAACTTTTGCCAATGTTTCACTCTGCTCCTTCTCTATAAGCCTCACGCTCCGCATCAAACTGACGAGCTAATGATCAAAGTGATGGTTCACCCACTAAGAAACCGCATGCCCCAATTCTGGAAGGGAGTGACCACCTAGAAAAATGTGATTGTGTAACCAGTCAGTTTGAAATAGGGCAGTGGTTCTCCACCTGTGGGTCGGGACCCCATTTGGGGTCGAACGACCATTTCACGGGGGTTGCCGAACAACGCAGTCCGCCATTTTTTTCCCCCTTTTCCTTAGCTATGCTACTCCCTTTTATTCTATTGGCTTTTGAAAGCCAATCGAATAGACTCTCTTGAATAGAGTCTAATTCTATTGGCTTTCAAAAGCCAATAGGAATGGTCCAGGCTGTCTCTGCCCTGCTGAGCCCGCTAAAAGTCCCATTCTGCAAACAGTGCTGCCCCAGTTGAGTAGTCCTCGACTTACGACCGGTTGGGGATCGCGGCATTAAAAAGGTTGAGAACCACTGAAATAGAGGGAATGGAATAACACGAATCCCAAAACTGAAGAGGACACGTAAGCTTAAGCAAGCTCCAGGGGCAAAAGGACACGTAGACTAAAGCAAGGCGTAATTCCATAAAAAGTAACAGCCTGTGACATTTTTACTTCCCTATTTCTGGTGTTTCATTGTGTAAAAGATTAGTCTCGGCTCCTTTAGCAGCCGGGAACTTTTTGCTCTCTCGTATTTATTTTTTATTAGCTTATGGTATAAAACGCCAAAATACAAAAGCAAGTTAGTACAGGAAACAAAGTGGAAGGGAAGGGAAAGAGAGATGTTTGGAAAAGAGGGGGGAAATTAAAAAAAAAAAAAATGGCGTTGACCTCTGATTCCTTCTCTTGTGGTAAAATAAGGCATTAACATCAAACCTCAACTACAAACCCCTAGTAAAACCACACCTGGAATACCGCAGCCAATTTTGATCACCATGTCACAAAAAAGATGTTAAGATGAGAATTACCATATAATAATAATAATAATAATAATAATAATAATAATAATAACAACAACAACAACAACGACAATGATAACAACAACAATTAATCATCATCATCATCATCATCCTTCATGCCCTTCATCCACGCAGTGACATTGACAGACTTTATCTACCAAGGCAAATAGGTGGGCGTGGAATGCTACAAGTACATCAGATGGTTGAAGAAGAAAAAATGGCTTTGGAAGAATATCTGAAGAGCAATGATGAAGATGCACTGAAATTAGTATATCAGGAAGGCTTACTAACCACTGGAGAGACCAAACTGGCCTACAAGAAAGACCAAATGAAGAACAGAATAGAGGCATGGGAAGACAAAGCACTACATGGCCAATACATGAAAAAAATAGCTGGGAAAGCAGATAATAAAAAGACCTGGCAATGGCTAAGAGCAGGAAAATTGAAGAAAGAGACTGATGGACTAATTCTGGCTGCACAAGATCCAGCCTTAAGGACAAATGCATATAAAGTCAAAATTGAGAAGACAGCAACAGACAGTAAGTGCTGCCTATGCAAAGAAGCTGAAGAAACAGTGAACCATCTGGTAAGCTGTTGCAAGAAGATTGCACAGACTGACTACAAGCAGCATCATGACAAAGTAGCAACAATGGTGCATTGGAAGATCTGCAAGAAATATCATTTGCCTGTAAGCAAAAACTGGTGGGATCATAAAATAGAGAAAGTCATAGAAAATGATAAAATTAAACTGCTCTGGGACTTCAGAATTCAAACAGACAAGCACCTGCAACATAAAAACCCAGACTTAACAATTGTCGATAAGAAAGACAAAAAAGTCTGGATAGTGGACGTGGCAGTGCCTGGAGACAGCAGAATAGATGAGAAAGAACTGGAGAAGATAACAAAATACAAACACCTACAAATAGAAATAGAAAGACTGTGGCAAAAGCAAGCAAGGGGAGTACCAATAGTCATAGGCTCCTTGGGTGCAATCCCAAAACAACTGGAGCACCACTTGAACACAATTGGCATTGACAAATTCGCTATTAGTCAATTGCAAAAGGCAGCCTTATTAGGAACTGCTTCCATCCTGCGACGATATCTGTAATACCATCAAACATCCACATCTGCCTATCCCAGGTCCTGGGTAAGGACTCGAGAGGTAGACAAAATGCCAAATCCAGTCTGAACATCTGGCTGACTGTGCGATGATCCATAGTAATAATAATAATAATGAAGTTGGAATGGACCTTGGAAGTCATCTAGTCCAACCCCCTGCTCAGGCAGGAAACCCTACGCCATTTCAGACAAAGGGCTGTCCAGTCTCTTCTTAAAAACTTCCAGGGTTGGAGCATTCACAGCTTCTAGTGGCAGGTTGTTCCATTGGTTAATTGTTCTCACTGTCAGGAAGTTTCTCCTTAGTTCCAGGTTGCTTCTGTCCTTGATCAGTTTCCACCCATTGCTTTGTCCTGCCCTCAGGTGCTTTGGAGAATAGCTTGACTCCCTCTTCTTTGGGGCAGCCCCCGAGATACTGGAACACTGCTATCCTGTCTCCCCTCATCCTTCTCTTCATTAAACTAGACATACCCAATTCCAACAACCGTTCCTCATATGTTTAAAGCCCCAGTCCCCTCATCATCTTTGTTGCTCTTCTCTGCACTCTTTCCAGAGTCTCAACATCTTTTTTTACATCATGGTGACCAAAACTGGATGAAGTATTGAATGTTGACAGTTTAGAAAAAATTCAGAGAAGAGCAACTAAGAAGATCAAAGGCCTGGAGACTAAAACATATGAAGGACAACTGCAGGACTTGGGTTTGGCTAATCTAAAGAAAACAAGAAATAGGGGAGACATGATAGCAGCATTCCAGTATTTAAGGGGTTGCCACAAAGAAGAGAGGGTCAAACTATTCTCCAAAGCACCAGAGGGAAGGACGAGAAACAATGGATGGAAACTGACCAAAGAGAGAAGCAACCTGGAATGAAGAAGAAACTTCCTGACAGTGAGGACAATTAACCAGTGGAACAGCTTGCCACCAGAAATCGTGGGCGCCCCATCACTGGAGATCTTTAAGAAAAGATTAGACAATCACCTATCTGAGATGGTGTAGGTTCTCCTGCTTGAGTGGGGGGGGGGCTGGACTAGAAGAACTCCAAGGTCCCTTCCAGCTCTATTCTATATATTGTTGTTCGTCCATCGATTTCGATGAAGACCTTGACATCTTGTGGGTTATGGGCCATCAATGATGTGTCCGTAGGTGGCTAATAAGACCGACGTTAGCACGGAATGTTCTGCCACATACTGAACAAAGAAATGTAGACACTGTTACTTCAGCATTTGCAGCTCTGGCTTTGCGGAGTGCTCGCTTCTCTTGTGCCAAGATTGTCCTTCTGTGTTCATATGTCTAGCAACCCTGGTACACCAAGGTGCGCCATGTTGGTTGATCATGCGCCAGAAGTTCCCAAGAGATGGTGTTAATATCCAGGGACTTAAGAGAAGCCTTCAACGTGTCTTTGTATTCTATATATAAAGCCATTTCTATAACAGAAAATCAATCAAATCAGTAAAACCCAAAATCAAAGTGTCATTATTTTTTCCATCTCAAACAAAGTCCAGAAGTGATCTCCAAGTAGAAATGAAAGTATTTATATCCTTTTTTTTTTTTTGTCAAAACAGTCAATTTAACCATCTCTGCTAACTCCATCAAACCTTTGTAGCCATTCATCCACGGTGGGAATCAAAACGTCTTTCCATTTTTTTTGCGTAGAATAGTTTTGCTGCTGTCAACATATATAAGATCAGAGTTCCAATGTTTGTTTGTTTTTCCTCAAGTCCTTTTCCATTAAACCCAAAAGAAAAGCTTCTGGTTTTATCTTTGGATTCACTTTAAGAATTTTCTGCATTAGAATATGAATCCTATTCCAGTATTTCTTTGCTGGATCACATGTCCACCATAAATGGTAAAGGTCCCTTTCTTTTACATTTACATGTCCAACCTTCATTTGAAGTACTTTTATACATTCTGGATAAATTGTCTGGTTCTAAATACCAGTGATACATCATCTTTTGCTGAAACACTTTGTGTGAAAGAAAAATCAGGCTCAGTTCCAAGCCGGGAATAAAATGGAGGCTGCTTTGGGAAGAAGGTTCTTGTTTATTGATGAGCAGAACCAGCAACAGCATGCAGTTCTGGGACAGCTGACAAATTGATTTGATGAGTATAAGGATTTTTATACAGTTTTGCAACATTTCATAATTTGGACAATTCCTTTGTGTGCTTTTGTTAATAGTTTTGTTTAGCTCAGTGGTTCTCAACCTTTTTAATGCCGCGACCCCCAACCAGTCGTAAGTCAAGGACTACTCAACCGGTCATAAATCAAGGACTACTCAACTGGGGCAGCACCGTTTGCAGAATGGGACTTTTGGCGGGTTCAGCAGGGCAGAGACAGCCTGGACAATTCCTATTGGCTTTTGAAAGCCAATAGAATTACACTCTATTCAAGAGAGTCTATTCTATTGCCTTTCAAAAGCCAATAGAATAAAAGGGAGTAGCACAGCTAAGGGAAAGGGGGAAAAAATGGCGGACTGCGTTGTTTGGCGACCCCCGTGAAATGGTCGTTCGACCCCAAATGGGGTCCCGACCCACAGGTTGAGAACCACTGGTTTAGCTTGTTTCATAAAGGCCAGCAATGGGTCTAAAATGCTGGCTTCCTTGAGGTTTAATCCTGTCAATGGATCAAAAATGCTGGCTTCCTTGAGGTTTAATCCCATTAATGGGTCTAAAATGCTGGCTTCCTTGAGGTTTAATCCCGTCAATGAATCTAAAATGCTGGCTTCCTTGAGGTTTAATCCTGTCAATGGGTCTAAAATGCTGGCTTCCTTGAGGTTTAATCCCGTCAATGGATCTAAAATGCTGGCTTCCTTGAGGTTTAATCCCGTCAATGGATCTAAAATGCTGGCTTCCTTGAGGTTTAATCCAGTCAATGGATCTAAAATGCTGGCTTCCTTGAGGTTTAATCCCATCAATGGGTCTAAAATGCTGGCTTCCTTGAGATTTAATCCTGTCAATGGGTCTAAAATGCTGGCTTCCTTGAGATTTAATCCTGTCAATGGGTCTAAAATGCTGGCTTCCTTGAGGTTTAATTTTGTCAGATAGATGTAATTAATTTTATCCCCTTATGTTCACTTGGACGATTATCTTTAGCAAGCTCTCTTTGTAAATCTACAGGCTTGTTTTCAGCGTTTTCTGCTTCTCACAATAGCCAAGGGCTTCAAATCATTGGGTGGCTGAGATCGATGGATTAAGATTTCCAGGGTGGCATCGTTCACTGATAAGGGAGACACATTCCTTTCTCAAGATGATAGAGGCAGGAGAGGGAAAGTAGAAAAAGAAAGTTATCCCAAGCGAAAGCATGCTCCACTCCCCCCAGCAGAACAGCAGGCCCCAAAAGTAGAACATATGTGCAGGGGAAACAATGAGGGTTTGGGGACCTGAGACAAGCTCAGAGAGAACCAAGGATCCCACTGACTGGGTTAGCTGCTCTGGAAAGAGTCAGGATGGTGGCCATCTCGTGCAATGTTAAGCCCATTCCCTCAAAAGGAATATATAATAATAATAATAATAATAATAATAATAATAATAATAATAATAATAATAATAATAATAATAATAATAATAATAATAATAATAAGGTTGGAAGGGACCTTGGAGATCATCTAGTCCAACCCCCTGCTCGGGCAGGAAACCCTATACCATTTCGGACAAATGACTGTCCAGTCTCTTCTTAAAAACTTCCAGTGTTGGAGCATTCACCGCTTCTGGAGGCAAGCTGTTCCACTGATTAATTGTTCTAACTGTCAGGAAGTTTCTCCGTAGTTCCAGGTTGCTTCTCTCCCTGATTAGTTTCCACCCGTTGCTTCTTGTCCTGCCTTCAGGCGCTTTGGAGAATAGCTTAATTCCCTCTTCTTTATGGCAGCCCCTGAGATATTGGAACACTATAAATGCTTGCGATAAATAAAACCATGAGCCATGACCATTTTCCAAAGTAACAATTTCATCCAGATCTGGGCAGAAATGTTCCAAGGATTTCAAATGTTGAGAACCCATTCAGAGAGAATAGAATAGAATAACAGAGCTGGAAGGGACTTTGGAGGTCTTCTAGTCCAACCCCCAGCTCTGGCAGGAAACCTTATACCATTTGAGACAAATGGCTGTCCAGTCTCCTCTTAAAAACCTCCAGTGTTGGAGCATTCACCGCTTCTGGAGGCAGGTTGTTCCACTGGTTAATTGTTCTCACTGTCAGGAAGTTTCTCCTTAATTCTAGGTTGCTTCTCTCCTTGATTAGTTTCCATCCGTTGCTTCTTGTCCTGCCTTCAGGGCTTTGGAGAAGAGCTTGACTCCCTCTTCTTTGGGGCAGCCCCTGAGATACTGGAAGACTGCTATCCTGTCCCCCCTCGTCCTTCTCTTCATTAAACTAGACATCCCCAATTCCAGCAACCGTTCCTTGTATGTTTTAGCCTCCAGTCCCC
Source organism: Crotalus tigris (assembly GCF_016545835.1). Classification (NCBI taxonomy): domain Eukaryota; kingdom Metazoa; phylum Chordata; class Lepidosauria; order Squamata; family Viperidae; genus Crotalus; species Crotalus tigris. The sequence goes on along the minus strand of NW_024098147.1, from coordinate 600,335 downwards.
TGATAATCTTTGTTGCTTTCTAGAGTCTCAACATCTTTTTTACATCGTGGTGACCAAAACTGGATGCTTTACCAAAGTCTTGTAAAGTAGTGTTAACACTTCACGTGATCTTGATTCCATCCCTCTATTGATGCAGATGATCTTCACACATTTTTTTCTTCCTTCTCTTTCAGGATGACCAATTTGACGGTGGCTGAGGCCCTCTGCATGGCCCTCTTCTGCAGTTTGCTGGGACCAACTCTTGGGCTCAGCAGCCTCCAAAGTTTAAACTCTGGAAGAAATCGCAGGGGTAAGTTCAACTTTGAGGGAATCTCCTGAAATGGCATTTTGCTCCTTTGGGTAGATTCCATCCGAGTAAAACCATGATTGAACAACGGTTCATCCTGGCAGGAATGCTACCTAGTGGTGTTTGCATCCATGGGTGTATCTGGATAGGGCAGGGGTAGGCAACCTCGGCTCTTTTATGACTCATGGACTTCAACTCCCAGAATTCCTCAGCCAGCCATGCTGAGGGGAAAGGGAGAAGTTTCCAAGCTGAGCCATGCTGGCTCAAGAATTCTGGGAGTTGAAGTCCACGAGTCATGAGGGGGCCATAGTTCCCCGATGCTGGCTCAGGAATTCTGGGAGTTGAAGTCCACGAGTCATGAGGGGGCCATAGTTCCCCCATGCTGGCTCAGGAATTATGGGAGTTGAAGTCCACGAGTCATAAAAGAGCCGAGGTTGCCTACCCCTGGGATAGGGACATCAAATCTATGTATCTTCCACCCAGTTGTTTTAAGAAAAAAGTTAATGCAGAAACTAAAGGTTATAGCTAACTCTATTGAAGCCAGAAATAATGTCTTCCAAAAAATGAAACCATACCTTCAAAATTGCATAAGGGCTTGTAAATACAGAATATATAAAGATACAGTATATGTAAAAATAAAGTTACAATCTGGATAGGTTTCTTAGCAACTTGAAGATGTGTGTGGACTTCAACTCCCAGAATTCCCCAGACAGCCATGCTGATGTTTCAATGGACAGACTGTTTGATCTAGGCAACCTGAGCTCTTTTATGACTGGTGGACTTCAACTCCCAGAATTCCTGAGCCAGCCATGCTGAGGGGAAAGGGAGAGGTTTCCAAGCTGAGCCATGTTGGCTCAGGAATTCTGGGAGTTGAAGTCCACCAGTCACGAGGGGCCATAGTTCCCCCATGCTGGCTCAGGAATTCTGGGAGTTGAAGTCCACGAGTCCTGAGGGGGCCATAGTTCCCCCATGCTGGCTCAGGAATTCTGGGAGTTGAAGTCCACGAGTCATGAGGGGGCCATAGTGCCAGGAATTCTGGGAGTTGAAGAGTCATGAGGGGGCCATAGTTCTCCCATGCTGGATCAGGAATTCTGGGAGTTGAAGTCCACCAGTCATAAAAAAGCCAAGGTGGCCTACCTCTGGACCAGAGCAAGCAATCTCCAAACTTGGCAACTTAAGACTTCATCTCCCAGAATTCTCCAGCCAACCATGCTGGGAATTGAAGTCCACAAGTTGGAAAGTTGCCAAGTGTGGAGACCCTTGATCTAGTGGTTAAGACAGAAGACTAGAAAGTGAAGATTATGAATTCTTGTTGTGGGGAATATCGGAGGCATGTTGTATACTGTATGTCATCTTGAGTTATTTGTAAAAAATAATAAAAAGGTGGAATACAGAACAGAACAGAATAGAATAGAATATAGGAATAGAATAGAACAGAGTAGAGTAGAGTAGAGTAGAATAGAATAGAATAGAATAGAATAGAATAGAATAGAATAGAATAGAATAGAATAGAATAGAATAGAATAGAATAGAAATAACAGATTGTAGAATAGAATAGAAATACAGAATAGAATAGAATAGAATAGAAATACAGAATAGAATAGAATAGAATAGAAATACAGAATAGAATAGAATAGAATAGAATAGAACAGAATAGAATAGAAATAACAGATTGTAGAATAGAATAGAATAGAATAGAATAGAATAGAAATAACAGATTGTAGAATAGAATAGAATAGAATAGAGTGGAATGGAATGGAACAGAACAGAACAGAATAGAATATATGGAATAGAATGGAATGGAACACAGAACACAGAACACAGAATACAGAATAGAATAGAAAATAGAATAATAATATATACATACTCAACTAGGTAGTAGCATCAGTGCTAGGCTGTAGGAGCAAAGCAGATTGTGGTAAGTACCACCTGGTACACCACGAAATCTGAGTCCCAGCTGCCGAGAACTGAACCAGGGAGAAAAGGGAAAGCAAATGTTTCCTTGCAAAGAGGAACATCCGTAAGATTTTGAGACAGAAGATCTGATGAAGGCAAGTATTGTTGTTGGGAAAAGCCTGATGTGGTCCTTTCTCTTCTCTACACAGGCTTGCTTGGAGGAAAGGGGGGGCTGCTTGGTGGAATCCTTGGTGGTGGAGACAAAGGTGGGGGAGGTGTGCTTGGTGACGTCCTTGGTGGAATCCTTGGCGGTGGAGACAAAGGTGGAGGAGGAGGGGGAGGTGGGGGAGGAGGTGTCCTTGGAGGTGGAGGCAAAGGCGTGGTTGGTGGTGTCCTCAGCGGTGTGGGAGGTCTTGTCAACAACACAACCGGTTCGGTGCTCCCTGGTGCAGGTGTACCTGTAGTTGGAGATGTCCTTGGTGGTGTCCTTGGAGGTGGAGGCAAAGGTGGTGGAGGTGTCCTTGGTGGCGTCCTTGGAGGTGGAGACAAAGGCGTGGTTAGTGGTGTCCTTGGCGGTGTGGGAGGTGTTCTCAACAATGCAACCGGTTCGGTGCTCCCTGGTGGAGGTGTACCTGGAGTTGGAGGTCTGCTTGGTGGGGGTGGAGGAAAAGGAGGAGGATTTCTCGGCAGTGTCCTCGATGACGTCGGAGGTCTTCTCAACGACACAACCAATTCGCTGCTTGCCAGCGGTCTCCTGAACGGAGTTCTGGATCAGAACCAACTTCGCGACCTCCTGGGCTCCCTCAATGGAAACTTACTCGGTCTGGGAAGCGGAGGAACTAAGGAGTCATTCCAGTGGTGAGTTGAGAAGAACCAGGAGACCAAGGCTGGTCTACCCCAAAATATAGATCCAGGAACATCCCTCAGTATCCCTGGGTTGTAAGTTAAGTGGTTGTGAGTCCAGGACTTCCCGTACACAGAAGCAGAGGTTTGGATGAGGATCCGGCCGGTGTGCAATGAGGCAGGCTGGAAGGTTGCAATAGGTCCTCAGGTTATGACCGTAAATGTTGTAGCCATCATTAAGGAAATGCTGAGGTCATTAAATAACAATTATCTTGCTTAGCAACAGAAAGGTTGACCTCAGTTGTGCCTGTAGATGGGAAGACCTCTCCAGGTGACCAGGGAGATCCTTACTGAAAGACGCGTTTGATAGATCACTTCCCTTCTCAAGCAAAATGGATCTCTTGGCAGACCCTAGGATAAAAAGAGGAGGAGCTGGTGAAGGGCTCTGTTCTGGGCCTAGTGCTCTTCAACATCTTCATCAACGATTTGGACGAGGGGATAGATGGGGAACTCATCAAATTTGCAGACGACACCAAGCTGGCAGGAATAGCCAACACTCCAGGCTTAAGATACAGAGGGATCTGGACAGACTTGAACACTGGGCACTAACAAAATGAAATTCAATGGTGAAAAAAGCAAGGTTCTACATTTAGGCAAGAAAAACCAAATGCACAAGTACAGCATAGGTGGCACCATGCTCAATACTAGTAACTGTGAGAGGGACCTCGGAGTCCTAGTAGACAATCACCTAAATAGGAGCCAGCCGTGTGCTGCAGCTGCCAAAAAGGCCAACACAGTGCTGGGCTGCAGTAACAGAGGGATAGAATCAAGATCACGTGAAGTATTAATGCCACTCTACAATGTCTTGGTGCCACACTTGGAATGCTGCATCCAGTTTTGGTCACCACGATGTAAAAAAGATGTTGAGACTCTAGAAAGAGTACAGAGAAGAGCAACAAAGATGATTAGGGGACTGGAGGCTAAAACATATAAGGAACGGTTGCTAGAATTGGGTATGTCTAGTTTAACGAAGAGAAGGACAACGGGGGACATGATAGCAGTATTCCAATATCTCAGGGGCTGCCATAAAGAAGAGGGAATTAAGCTATTTTCCAAAGCACCTGAAGGCAGGACAAGAAGCAACGGGTGGAAACTAATCAAGGAGAGAAGCAACTAGAACTAAGGAGAAACTTCCTGACAGTGAGAACAATTAATCAGTGGAACAGCCTGCCTCCAGAAGCAGTAAATGCTCCAACACTGGAAGTTTTTAAGAAGAGACTGGACAGCATTTGTCCGAAATGGTGTAGGGTTTCCTGCCTGAGCAGGGGGTTGGACTAGATGACCTCCAAGGTCCCTTCCAACTTTACTACTATTACAAGGCAACGTGAAAAGGCCAACAGCAATTTTGGGGTGACCCTTTTTGCTTTATCCTTCTTTCTTTTTATTCACCTCCTAGGTACAACATTTTGAACCTCCAATTTATCAGAGGGTCTTGGAAGATCGTAGGCGGAACGGAGTTGATCCTCAATTTGCAAGCCGTGATCGTCATGAAATTGCCAGTGTACGTCGTTGGGTGAACTTGTTGGAGTGGGGTAGAGAGGGAGGGTCTGGATCTGAAGGGGGGGGGAGACCCAGATTTTGTTCCCCTGATAGATATGGAATCTCCTTGGGGGCTAGGTAAAGGCTTTCTCTCCACCTCTACTTCAGACACAAGAAGACGGGGTGAAGAAGGTACTAGACCAGTGGTTCTCAACCTTTTTAATGCCGCAACCCCCCCAATCGGTCGTAAGTCGAGGACTACTCAACCGGTCGTAAGTCGAGGACTACTCAACTGGTGCAGCACCGTTTGCAGATTGGGACTTTTGGCGGGCTCAGCAGGGCAGAGACAGCCTGGACAAGTCCTATTGGTTTTTGAAAGCCAATAGAATTAGACTCTATTCAAGAGAGTCTATTCTATTGGCTTTCAAAAGCCAATAGAATAAAAGGGAGGAACACAGCTAAGGAAAGGGGGGGGGGAAATGGCGGACTGCGTTGTTTGGTCGTTCGACCCCAAATGGGGTCCCGACCCACAGGTTGAGAACCACTGCTCTAGACCAATTGAGGAGAGATATATAGAATAGAATAGTTGGAAAGGACCTTGGAGGTCATCTAGTCCACCCCCCTGCTCAGGAAGGAAGCCCTATACCATTTGAGACAAATGGCTGTCCAGTGTCTTCTTAAAAACTTCCAGTATTGGAGTATTCACCGCTTCTGGAGGCAGGTTGTTCCACTGGTTAATTGTTCTCACTGTCAGGAAGTTTCTCCGTAGTTCTAGGTTGCTTCTCTCCTTTTTGAGTTTCCATCCGTGGCTTCTCGTCCTGCCTTCAGGCGCTTTGGAGAATAGCTTGACTCCCTCTTCTCTGGGGCAGCCCCTGAGATACTGGGAGACTGCTATCATGTTGATGTTCCCAAGCAACATCGGTGATGCCATCTGGGAGATATGCCTGAGGTTGGGGTTTGAAATGGATTTTGGAGATTCAAAAGAAAGAACATAGAAGCTTCCATGGCCTCTTCAGAAGCCACAAAGCATCCATCAACAGAAGTCCACTTGGAGAAGATTATATCAGTGGAACAACTTGTCTCCAGAAGTTGTGAATGCTCCAACACTGGAAGTTTTTAAGAAGAGATTGGCATAGGGTCTTCTCCTTGAGCAGGCAGTTGGACTAGATGACCTCCAAGGTCCCTTCCAACTTTGTTATCCTGTTATGTCCAGAATGGTGGGCCAGGATAGGACCAGGCAGCCTGGGGTCTGGCTTTCCAACATCACTTCCCTTTCCTATTTTTCTTCAACAGGCTGCTCTTTCGGACTGTCACTATGGATGTGAACATCACTGCGCACCTGGCCATCACCCAGGACAAACCGGGTGACCTCAAGCTGGTCCTTAAAAATTGCCAAAACCTGGTGGCTGGTTTTACCATCAAGATGCCCTCCAGGTAGGCTGGCAGAAAGGAGAGACAGGATCGGTCTCCTAAGGGTCCATCCGGGGGGACTCAAGACTGTGTCTGCACAATAATTTTAACCAGGCCAGTTTGAGGTTTTTGTCTAGACACATCAAGTATTGGGGAGTTCTTGTAGCTTAGTTGGGTGAGCCCAAACCATGGTCATTTATGATAGAGACTGAGAGAAGAGATGCTGGATGAATATTGTACTGTAGATGGGAGAGAGGGGGGAGGGGAGAGAGAGAGAGAGATGGACAGCCATATGGAAATGATAAACAGATTAGAGAGAGAGAGAGATGATAGATGGATAGACATAGATTAGATAGATATAGATATCGATTAGATACATAAGATAGGTAAATAGAAATCGATTAGATAAATAGACATCAATTAGATAGATAGATAGAGATGAAAGATAAATGATAGAGATGATATAGAGTAAGATAGACATAGATAATGTATACAGAGAGATGAAAGATAGATAGATAGATAGATAGATAGATAGATAGATAGATAGATAGATAGATAGATAGATAGATAGATGTACAGATACCGACAGATGGATGGACAGACAGAAACATACATAGAGAGAGATGAGAGAGAGAGACAAATGAGAGAAAGATAGATAATATAGAGATAAATGATAGAGATGATAGAGAGAGAGAGAAAGAAAGAGACATAGATAATATATAGAGATAGATAGATAGATAGATAGATAGATAGATAGATAGATAGATGGAAAGTTGGATGGATGGATGGATGGATAGACAGACAGACAGACAGACAGACAGACAGACATAATGTATAGAGATGGATGAAAGATAAATGATAGATGAATAGATAGATAGATACCATAGATATGTTGATGCGAGCCTGGGGTGACCCCCACCCACCTTCCTCACGGGGGGAGCTGAAACGCCACCCAGCTGCTTGGTGTGAGTCTCTTGCCCCTTCTCTCCACAGCCTGGTCGCCACGCTGCTCACCAACCTCATGAACCTGGCCGTTCAGAACAACATGCCTCGCATGGTGAGTGACCGGAGACCTGCCAGGGTTGGAAAACTGGCAAAACAGGACACCTGCCGACACGTCTTCCCGCTCACCTGCTCCTCACGGCCCCACATCCAGCCTAGAGATCTGGGAGAATCACGGAATAGAATGGAATAGAAATACAGAATAGTAGAATAGAATAGAATAATGAATAGAATAGAATAATGAATAGAAAAGAAAAGAAATACAGAATAGAATAGAAATACAGAACAGAAATACAGAATAGAATACAAATACAGAATAGTAGAATAGAATAGAACAGTGTTTCCCAAACTTGACAATTTTAAGGCATGAGGACTTCAACTGCCAGAATTCCACAGCCAGCAACGCTGGCTGTGGAATTCTGGGAGTTGAAGTCCACATGCCTTAAAATTGTCAAGTTTGGGAAACACTGGAATAATGAATAGAATAGAATAGAATAGAAATACAGTAGAAGAGAATAGAATAGAATAATGAATAGAATAGAATAATGAATAAAATAATGAATAGAATAGAATAATGAACAGAATAGAATAGAATAGAAATACAGTAGAATAGAATAGAATAGAATAGAATAGAATAATGAATAGAATAGAATAATGAATAGAATAATGAATAAAATAATGAATAGAATAGAATAGAAATACAGAATAGTAGAATAGAATAGCATAGAATAATGACTAGAATAGAAAAGAAATACAGAATAGAATAGAAATACAGAATAGAAATATAGAATAGAAATACAGAATAGAATAGAAATACAGAACAGAAATACAGAATAGTAGAATAGAATAGAATAATGAATAGAATAGAATAATGAATAGAATAGAATAATGAATAAAATAATGAATAGAATAGAAATACAGAATAGTAGAATAGAATAGAATAATGAATAGAATAGCATAGAATAGAATAATGAATAGAATAATGAATAGAATAGAAAAGAAATACAGAATAGAATAGAAATACAGAATAGAAATATAGAATAGAATAGAAATACAGAATAGTAGAATAGAATAATGAATAGAATAATGAATAGAATGGAATAATGAATAGAATAGAATAATGAATAAAATAATGAATAGAATAGAATAGAAATACAGAATAGTAGAATAGAATAGCATAGAATAATGAATAGAATAGAATAATGAATAGAAAAGAAATACAGAATAGAATAGAAATACAGAATAAAAATATAGAATAGAAAAGAAAATACAGAATAGAATAGAAATACAGAACAGAAATACAGAATAGAATAGAAATACAGAATAGTAGAATAGAATAATGAATAGAATAGAATAGAAATACAGAATAGTAGAATAGAATAGAATAATGAATATAGAATAGAAATACAGAATAGTAGAATAGAATAGAATAGAATAATGAATAGAATAGAATAATGAATAGAATAGAATAATGAATAGAATAGAATAGAAATACAGAATAGTAGAATAGAATAGCATAGAATAATGAATAGAATAAAATAATGAATAGAATAGCATAGAATAGAATAGAATAATGAATAGAATAGAATGAATAGAATATAATGGAATAGAAATACAGAATAGTAGAATACAATAGCACCAAGGAGGAATTTTCTGACAGTGAGAACAATTCATCAGTAGAAACAGAAGTTGCCACCAGAAGTTGGGGGTGCTCCAACACTGGAAGTTTTTAAGAAGTGATTGGACACTCGTTGGCCTGGAAGGGTTTAGGGCTTCCTGCCTAAGCAGGGGCTTTGGACTAGAAGACCTCCAAGGGCCCTCCTAACTCCTGTTATTCTTCTAAAGTTGGTACGGCTGGTGGTGTGGTCTAATGTCGTCTGGATTCCCAGGAAGGAGGGGCGACATTTCAGAAAAGGAAGGAGCCAAACAGTCTGGCTTGTGTGTGAGAAAGAGGGTGGAGACACCTCCTCCTCAATAGTTCCCAGAATATTTTTTTTTAATGGTCCAAATAATTGGCTTCAGTTTGGCAATAACAACACAGGAAAACGTCTTAAAAGTGCCTCGACGTGCCTTTTGGTGGGGATTAGGCAGAACATGGCAAAGGGACTAACTCCAAAGGGCCAGGAGTTGTTCTTCCAAACCTTTGGAAGGAACTCTACTTCAAGGCTGCTACGTCCTCAGCTCTCAGGTGGACGTCTTCTCCCAAGCAGAAGGATCAACGGTTTGGAGAAGACAGGTCTCCAAGATTCATTCCGCTTAAGGTCTCTAGAACAGTGGTTCTCAATCTTTTTAATGCTGTGACCCCCAACCGGTCGTAAGTCAAGGACTACTCAACCGGTCATAAGTCGAGGACTACTCAACTGGTGCAGCACCGTTTGCAGAATGGGACTTTTGGCGGGCTCAGCAGGGCAGAGACAGCCTGAACAATTCCTATTGGCTTTTGAAAGCCAATCGAATTAGACTCTATTCAAGAGAGTCTATTCTATTGGCTTTCAAAAGCCAATAGAATAAAAGGGAGTAGCACAGCTGAGGAAAAGGGGGGGGGGGGAAATGGCGGACTGCGTTGTTTGGCGACCCCCGTGAAATGGTCGTTCGACCCCAAATGGGGTCCCGACCCACAGGTTGAGAACTGCTGCTCTAGAACTTCGTAGGTTAATCTTGGCACCTTAAATGATCTTTGGAAATCTGTTGGAAGCCAATGCAGTGTCTAGAGTGGAGATACTAGGCTGCTGAACTGGCACTCCCCCGCCACCAGGTAGACACCAACTGAAGGTTCCAGACAATCTTCAAGGGCAGGCCCAAGAAGACCCATGAGCTGGGATTCGTCCAGGTGGTTCTTCTTTGATCCCACCGGCTTCCAGACCGAGGTCTGCTGGTCCAAAGGTGGCTTTTTCTCTCTTTCTGAGCTTCCACATTTCTGCTCTCTTTTAGTTGTGTCCCATATTTCAAATCTGGATCAACGTCATCAATATGAAACTCAGGATCCTCAACAGTAAGTTTTCTTTCGGTGCGCAGGTGGACCTCTGGGTCCATGGATGAACTGGACTCTGGGCGCCCTCTGAGCGCGGTGGTTTTCTTGCAGACGTTTCGTGACCCAACTAGGGAACTTCAGTAGTGCTAGAAGGGAGTGGAGGGGTTTGTGGAGAGGAGGAAGAGGAGGAGGATGAGGATGACTGTGGAGTCCTTGGTACTCTCTGAGCATAGTTGTTTCCTTGCAGACATTTTATGGCCCAACTAGGGAATGTCATTAGTGCCAGAAGGAAAGGGAGAAGGAGGAGAAGGAGAAAGAGAAGGAGAAGGAGAAGGAGGAGAAAGGAGAAAGAAAAGGAGAAAGAGGAGAGAGGAAGGAGAAGGAGAAAGGAGAAGGAGAAAGGAGGAAGAGTGTAAGGTCCCTGGTATTCTCTGAGCATGGTTGTTTCCTTGCAGACATTTTATGACCCAACTAGGGAATGTCATTAGTGCCAGAAGAAAGGGGGTTGGGGGGGAGGAGGAGGAGGAGGAGGAGGAGGAGGAAGAGGAAGAGAAGAAGGAAAAGGAGAAAGAGGAGGAGGAGGAGAAAGAGAAAGGAGGAGGGGGAGAAACAAGGAGAAGGAGAAAAGAAGAGAAAGGAGGTGGAGAAGGAGAAAGGAGGAGGAGGAGGAGTGTAAGGTCTTTGGTGCTCTCTGAGCTTGGATGTTCTTGCAGACCTTTCATTAGCAGACTAAGGAACTTCATGAGTGTTGGGGAGGAGGAGGAAGAGGAGGAGGAGGAGGAGGGGGGGGACACCATGTGCTCCTTGGACCATCTGGGGCATGGCTCCCAGCTGGAAAGGGAAGGCAGAAACATCAGAAGAACAGAACTGGAAGGGAGAGTTGCCATACAAATCACTAGACAGGATTCTGCGGTGCTCAGCCAGCGTTTCCCAACATTTATGTCACACCTTTGACTTAACATTTGAACTCACTAGTTATATGACTCGCAGGATGAGGTATATTTGTCATAGGATCGCTGCGAAAGACGCTGAGGTTAGGGCGAAAGATTCTTAAAGGGATCGGAATATTAGGGTTACATGCCTTACAAATCAGAGCATATCCACCCTCGTCACGTCTCCAGCAATTATGAAGAACCAGCTCAGGATGATCATAAACACCGCGCATGGGAAATGAGCATTTTGCAAACAATCTGCATGCAAAATGAAAGAAAGAAAAGAAAGAGAGAGTTGGGCATGGACAAGAGAGAATTGAACCAGGATTTTAACAATGAAATTGTCTGGCGGTAGAGGGTATCTCATAGAATCAGTGTTTCCCAAACTTGACAATTTTAAGGCATGTGGACTTCAACTCCCAGAATTCCACAGCCAGCGTTGCTGGCTGTGGAATTCTGGGAGTTGAAGTCCTCATGCCTTAAAATTGTCAAGTTTGGGAAACACTGTCATAGATCAAGAGGTAGCTGGACCTCTCAGCAAGATGTAGGGCAAGGGGTTGGGGGGCCGGAGGGCTGGAAAAAAGGAAAGGGGGGGGGGAGAAAATGCAGGCAAAATGTAACCCTCTCCTTTGCCCCAACTGACCCCCCCCACCCTCCTGCTTCTTCCCCCCCCCCCAGATTACGTTTTCTTCGGGCTCCTCGGCCGAATCCACACGGCTCTTTCCACCATACCGATTTCGACCGGACAGTTTTCTGAGCTGGATCTGAAGGTGGGTCACAATTGGGTGGGATCTTCCCCCCCACACACACACACACTCTGGTGCCCCCCCCCACGCTGGGAATCCAGCTTCTACTCCACAATTTCTTCTTTGAAGGCCCCAAGCGAGGGGAATCTTGCGCCGAGTAGGGGGGGTTGGACTAAATGACCTCATGGTACGTCTGGTGAGCCACCACAGCTACCACTCATTCTCCGCAGAGAGAGAGAGAGAGCTCGTCCTCGGCATACGACGGTCGCGGCATCCCCGCAAGCGCACGATCAAAATTCGGGTCCTCAACTCACAAGTGTTCATTGAGTGACCGTTCCAAGTTACAACAGCACTGCAAGAAGTGATTTACGACTGTTTCCCACACCTTTGCAGCATCGCCATCGTCCCGATTAAAATTCAGACGCTTGGCAATTGACTCATGTTTACGACGGTCACACTGTCCCGAGGTCCTGCGATTCCCCCTTTGATGACCTTCTGACCAGCAAAATCAACATGGGAAGCCAGGTTCACCTCACAACTGCGTTCCCAATTTAACAACCGCAGCGACTCGCTAAGAATTGTGACAAGGAGTGTCGTAAAATGGGACAAAACTCCCTTAATGACCGTCTTGCTCAGCAACGGAAATTCCGCCCTCAATTGCGGTCGTTAAATCTTGAGGACTACTGTTTTTATTTAACAGGGGTGGCAGTTTCCTGGGGCCATGTGACCATCATCATCATCATCATCATCATATTTCTACTGGGAATGGGCAGCTTTTGATCTTTTCTCTTCGCAATAAAATAAAATGTTTATAAGAAGAATAAAGTTGGAAGGTCATCCAGTCCAACCCCCTGCTCAGGAAGGAAATCCTATACCATTTTGGACAAATGGCTGTCCAGTCTCTTCATAATAAAATTGGAAGGGACCTTGGAGGTCATCTAATCCAACCCCCTGCTCAGGAAGAAAACCTTATACCATTTCGGACAAATGGCTGTCCAGTCTTCTTAAAAACTTCCAGTGTTGGAGCATTCAGAACTTCTGGAGGCAAGGAGTTCCACTGGTTAATTGTTCTCACCATCAGGAAGTTTCTCCTTAGTTCTAGGTTGCTTCTCTCCTTGATGAGTTTCCATCCGTTGCTTCTCGTCCTGCCTTCAGGGGCTTTGGAAAATAGCTTGACTCCCTCTTCTTTGGGGCAACCCCTGAGATACTGGAAGGCTGCTATCCTGTCCCCCCTCGTCCTTCTCTTCGTTAAACTGGACGTACCCAATTCCAGCAACCATTCAGAGGCTCCCCAAATATATCATGAGGTCATTTAGTCCAACCCCTGCCATTGGGGAATAAAATGACCAAGTGATTCACTTAATGGCCACAGTTGATTCGCTTAACAACTGATGATTCGCTTAACAATGGCCAAAATCATAAAAAGCAACTTTTACTTAACAAGCACCTTGCTTTGCAATGGAAATTATGGGGTTGGGTTTAAGTCGATCCTAAATCGAGGGCTATCAACAAGACATACAGAAAAGATATTTGCCAGGGGTCAATTAATGCCAATTATTAATCTCTGACTTTCTGTCTCCTGCATCTCTAGGACAAACCGTTTCCGGGATTCTTCCTCAACTGGCTTCTCAACGGTAAGTTCTCGGTTGTCTCATCTTCTTTCCACCACCAGATCTCCCAAAGGACTACAACTCCCATCATCCCAACAAGCAAAAAGAATAGGAATAGGAATAGGAATAGGATAGGATAGAGTAGTAGTAGTAGTAGTAGTAGTAGTAGTAGTAGTAGTAGTAATAATAGTAATGGCTAAGAGCACAAAAATTGAAGAAAGAGACCGAGGGACTAATTCTGGCTGCACAAGACTAAGCCTTAAGGACAAATGCATACAAAGTCAAAATTGAGAAGACAGCAACAGACAGTAAGTGCCGCCTATGCAAAGAAGCTGAAGAAACAGTGGACCACTTGGTAAGCTGTTGCAAGAAGATTGCACAAACTGATTACAAGCAGCGGCATGACAAAGTAGCAACAATGGTGCATTGGAAGATCTGCAAAAAATATCATTTGCCTGTAAGCAAAAACTGGTGGAATCATAAAATAGAGAAAGTCATAGAAAATGATAAAATTAAACTGCTCTGGGACTTCAGAATTCAAACAGACAAGCACCTGCAACATAACACCCCAGACTTAACAATTGTCGATAAGAAAGACAAAAAAGTCTGGATAGTGGACTTGGCAGCGCCTGGAGACAGCAGAATAAATGAGAAAGAACTGGAGAAGATCACAGAATACAAAGACCTACAAATAGAAATAGAAAGACTGTGGCAAAAGCAAGCAAGGGTAGTACCAATTGTCATAGGTGTCTTGAGTGCAATCCCAAAACAGCTGGAGCACCACTTGAACACCATTGGCATTGACAAATTCGCTATTAGTCAATTGCAAAAGGCGGCCTTACTAGGAACTGCTTCCATCCTGCGACGATATCTGTAATACCATCAAACATCCACATCTGCCTATCCCAGGTCCTGGGTAAGGACTCAATAGGTAGACAAAATGCTAAATCCAGTCTGAACATCTGGCTGACTGTGCGATGATCCATAATAATAATAATAAACCCTCTAACTAAAGAAATAAAAGAATTGAAACAAAGAATAACTGAGCATCTAGAACAGCACAAAAACAACAGAATAAGGCTGCCTGCATTGAAGCTTGTTCCAAAGAAACCGCTAGCACAAGCATTAAAAGATGCAAATACTGCAATATGAAGTATAAGCACCTGGGTAAGGACACAATAGGTAGACAAAATGCCAAATCCAGGCTGATTGTGCGATGATCCATAATAATAATAATAATAAAGTTGGAAGGGATCTTGGAGGTCATTAAGTCCAACCCTATACCATTTCAGACAAATGGCTGTCCAGTCTCTTCTTAAAAACTTCCAGTGTTGGAGCATCCAACACTGGATAGAATAGAATAGAATAGAATAGAATAGAATAGAATAGAATAGAATAAGGAATAGGAATAGGAATAGAATTACAGAATAGAATTATAGAATGGAATGGAATGGAATGGAATAGAATAGAATAGAACAGGAATAGGAATAGGAATAGAATAACAGAGTTGGAAGGGACCCTGGAGGTCTTCTAGTCCAACCCCCTGCTCATGGCAGAAGATCCTATCAGGGGTCTTCAAACTTGGCAACTTTAAGACTTGTGGACTTCAACTCCCAGAATTCCTCAGCCAGCCCTTCCAACTCGATGTTATTCTAGGTAAAGTGAAGGAAGTGGGTGCAGATGTCAACTCGAGGATAAGATGTTCCAGAGGGTGGGAGCCATGCCAGAAAAGGGTCCTCTCTGGGACCCCCCCCCCCGACTGGAATTCCTTGAACAGACGGGGTCCTCAGCAGCCCCTCCTGCTGCTGTGGATGGGGTGGGCCAATCCCCCCCGGACCCGTGCCGTGAAGGACTTTCAAGGTGACGACCAACACCTTGAATTGGACCCGGAGGAAAACCGGCAACCAGTGCAGTTTCCACAACCGTGGAGCGATAGAATTGTCCCTGTTCCTGCATTCTGCCTTTGTAGCTTCGGAATGCCCTTCAAGGGCAGCCCCAGGTAGAGCACACTGCAGTAGTCCAGCCGAGAGACGAACAGGGCACGAACAACTAACGGTCTTCCTTCTCTGCAGATATCAATTCAAAGGTCATCCCGAAGATTGCTTGAGACGGTCCAGCGAGGCACCTGCGGGGTAAACAAAAGACGCAAAAATTGAGTTGTTGCGGTATCTATGCTTCCTTCGTGCTTGAAAGTTGCGCTTCTTCCTGTAGCCCATGTGCCACACGAGGGTCCCGTGCGCTGGATCTCTCTCATCTCTCCCCCCCACCGTTGCTTTTCTCTGCCACAGGGGTCACTGACCTGGGACGCTGAGCTCCTGAGCATGGTACAAGTGATGCCATTGAGAGGACCCGGGTGGACCTGGCCTGTGTGTGTGGAAGCCTCGCGCTGCAAACATCTGGAACGCGTTCCCGTCTCAGCGGTGACTTGTTCTCTTTCTAAAACTGACCTGGGAGTGATCGTCGAAATGCATATAAATAAGGCAAAATAAATATAGAAATAAAATAAAGAATTAAATGAATGGCTTAAATGAGTGAGGGGCCCAATCGGTTTGCAAAATCCAATTTCGAATGAGAACAGAAAATTTGGCGCAAGGTTTCCATGTGTTACTCGGCAGATCTGCCGCATTTAAGGGGGGGGGAAGCCCTAGTGGATGGAAGGAACTGCCCCCACTGGTCCTCTCAGGACAGCGCTAACTCTGTAGGGTTAATCAAAAGAATTAAAATTAATTAAAATTAATTAATTTTACTGAAAGTGGTTGCTGGAAAGTCAGGTGGAATCTTAATGGTCCCCCACGCAAAGCAAAAAGCAATTCTTCCCGTTCCAGACAACCGGGCAGCTCATGCATTGCCGCAAGGTTGTTTTGAGGATGCTGAGGTGCTGGGCAGATAACAGGTCATCCTCAGGGAGCAGTGACCTTGGAGTCAGGCTAGAGCAGTGGTTCTCAACCTGTGGGTCGGGACCCCATTTGGGGTCGAACGACCATTTCACGGCGGTCGCCAAACAAGGCTGTCCGCCATTTTTTCCCCTTTTCTTTGGCCACGCCCCTGGTACCCGGTGATGTATAAGTGGTTGGGGGTCACCACAACATGGGGAACTGTATTATGAGGTCGCGGCATTAGAAAGGTTGAGAACCACTGGGCTAGAACCATCCATCTCATCTCCAAAGACGATCCACCCCTCGAATTCCCACATCTAACAAAATGAAATTCAAGGATGAAAAAAGGAAGGTTCTACATTTAGGCAAGAAAAACCAAACGTACAGGGATAGTATAGGTCAGTGGTGGCAAACCTTTTAGAGACCGAGTGCCCAAACCGCAACCCAAAACCCACTTATTTATCGCAAAGTGCCAGGGCCGCATCAGCATTGTGGTGCCCTTGGGGAGGGGGCAGGGAGGTGCCTCTGGCACACAAAAAACGGGGGCGCAAAAATGGGCCACTGTGCTGCAAGGCGCAAAAATGCCCATGCCGTGGGGTGCAGATACAAGGCGCTGCACCATGCAAGAACGGGGCAAGGCTAGTATCACATAGGCACTAGCCCCACCCCATTTGCAGCACATGCGTGCTCGCGGCCCCATGCAGGCATGCACGTATGTAAAATGCTCCCCCCTCCCTTTCTTCCAGTCCAGCAATCAACAATGGTTGGTGACCTCTGCTCTACCACCTCTACTCCAGCTTGTTAGTCGGCCGCTTCGCCTCCTTTGTGCTGGGTGGAGCTCCTGTTCCGGGCAGCGGTGGTGGCCTGATGCACCTGCTGCTGGCGGTGGTGGTGTGTGTGCCAACAGAGAGGGCTCTGAGTGTCGCCTCTGGCATAATAATAATAATGATAAAGTTGGAAGGGACCTTGGAGGTCATCTAGTCCAAGCCCCTGCTCAGGCAGGAAACCCTATATCATTTTGGACAAATGGCTGTCCAGTTTCTTTTTAAAAACTTCCAGTGTTGGAGCATTCACCGCTTCTGGAGGCAGGTGGTTCCACTGGTTAATTGTTCTCACTGTCAGGAAGTTTCCACTTAGTTCCAGGTTGCTTCTCTCTTTGGTTAGTTTCCATCCGTTGCTTCTGGTCCTGTCTTCAGGCGCTTTGGAGAATAGCTTGACTCCCTCTTCTTTGGGGCAGCCCCTGAGATACTGGAAGACTGCTATCCTGTCCCCCCTTGTCCTTCTCTTCATTAAACTAGACCTACCCAATTCCAGCAACCGTTCCTTATCTGTTTTAGCCTCCAGTCCCCTCATCATCTTTGTTGCTCTTCTCTGCACTCTTTCCAGAGTCTCAGCATCTTTTTTACATCGTGGTGACCAAAACTGGCTGCCGTATTCCAAGTGTGGCCTTACCAAGGCCTTGTAAAGTGGTATTAATACTTCACATGATCTTGATTCCATTCCTCTGTTAATGCAGCCTAGCACTGTGTTGGCTTTTTTGGCAGCTGTATCACACGGCTGGCTCCTATTTAAGGGATTGTCCACGAGGACTCTGAGAAGCGAGGAGGATTAGCCAAAGGAGAGGATTCCATCCACAAGCCCCCATCCCTCCCCAGGAGGAAAAACATGTCTCATTTTCAGAAAGGGCTGGCAATTCTCCAGCAGGAGGGACACATGCCACGGAGAAAAATCAGGGGACAAGGGGCCAGCCTTCTAGCACTGGTGATGTTACCTAGTTTGGTAGTGAAATGTCTGCAAGGAAGCAGCCAAACTCAGAGAGCACAAAGGACCCCCCACAGTCCTCCTCTTCCTCTCCCTACTCAAGTCTGCAACCCCTCTCTCTTTTAGCACTGATAATGGTCCCTAGATGGGTCATGAAACATCTCCAATAAAACCACCCAGCTCAGGGAGCACCAAGGACCCCCCAGTCCTCCTCCATCTCCCTTCTAGCACTGATGATGTTACCTAGTTGGGTTATGAAATGTCTGCAAGAAAACCACCCAGTCAGAGAGCACCAAGGGCCCCACAGTTGCCCCCTTTCCTCCTCCTCTCCACACCCCACTCCCTTCTAGCACTGATGATGTTCCCTAGTTGGGTCATGAAACGTCTACAAGGGAAGCATCAAGCTCAGAGAGCACCAAGGAATCCACACTCGTAACTGTCTTCCTCCTCCTCCTCTCCACAAACCCCCCTCCCTTCTAGCACTGATGACGTTCCCTAGTTGGGTCACAAAATGTGTGCAAGAACCAACCAAAGTCGGAGAGCACCAAGGACCCCACTGTCCTCTTCCTCTTCTCCACAAACCTTACTACCGCTGGCGATGTCCCCTCGTTCGGCAATGAAAGATCTGTAGGGAAACGATCAGAAATGCTCAGAAAGCATCATGGAGCCCACAGTCTGGGGGTGGGGTGGGGTGGGGGGAAGGCTGCTCTCTCTAAAATCTCACTGGGCCAGTAAAATGAACCAATTCAGAATGTTAAGCTAAAGATCTGGGTGCTTTCCTTCTTGCTGTCCTCCCCAAAAAACCCCTAAAGTTAGTCCTTGACTTACGACTGGCAGCCTAGTGACGGTTCAAGGCGACAACGGAACACACACACCCCCGGAGCAACTCACGATCCGATTTCGAAGTTGTGATAACTGCATCTCCACATGACCACACCCTCACCTCCAATGGTGCTTTGCAGCACACCCAGGTCACCCTTTTTGATGATCTCTCTCTCTATATCTATCTATCTATCTATCTATCTATCTATCTATCTATCTATCTATCTATCTATCTATCTATCTCTATCTCTCTATATATATCTATCTCTATATCTCTCTCTCTCTCTCTCTCTCTCTCTCTCTCTCTCTCTCTCTCTCTATATATATATATATATATATATATATATATATCTATATATCTATCTCTATCTCTATCTATCTCTATATCTATCTATATCTATCTATCTCTCTATATCTATGTCTATATCTATCTATATTTATCTATATCTATTTATCTCTCTCTTTCTATCTTATCTATCTATCTATCTATCTATCTATCTATCTATCTATCTATCTATCTATCTATCTATCTTTATATCTCTATCTATCTATCTATCTATCTATATTTTGCTGGGTTTCTTTCTCATTTCCAATTTTAAAAAGCACCCACATTGGGCGAAACTTATTTCTTAAAAGACGGCCGTGTTTGCTTAATGACTGACACACACAGACAAAAAAAAGTCCAATCTGGTTATATGATGTCTTAACTTACAACCAAAATGATTTATGAATTATGTAACAATTCCAGGCTCCGTTACGGTCGTATGTCCGAGGACTACCAATGTTGATTCTTCCGGCCCCCAGCAGACAGGAGGTGTTGCGTTAAATCAGGGGTCCCCAAGGTTGGCCCCTTTAAGGCTGGTGGACTTCAACTCCCAGAATTCCTCAGCCAGCAAAGCTGCGTTAAATCAGGGGTCCCCAAGCTTGGCCCCTTTAAGGCTGGTGGACTTCAACTCCCAGAATTCCTCAGCCAGCAAAACTGGCTGAGGAATTCTGGGAGTTGAAGTCCACCAGCCTTAAAGGGGCCAAGCTTGGGGACCCCTGGGTTAAATGGCACCAAATCAAACACGGAAATCCTTAAAACCTACTCTTTGCAAAGATTAATTATATTTATTCCGGGGCTTCCCACTGCAACCACAAACCCCATCGTCTCTA
This sequence comes from Crotalus tigris, assembly GCF_016545835.1. Classification (NCBI taxonomy): domain Eukaryota; kingdom Metazoa; phylum Chordata; class Lepidosauria; order Squamata; family Viperidae; genus Crotalus; species Crotalus tigris. The sequence goes on along the minus strand of NW_024098147.1, from coordinate 580,486 downwards.
AGGAGCCGAAAGGCGGGCTGCCCCACCCGGCTGGAGGGAACCAGCTCCAAGATGAGAGCCCCCGTCCACACTTCCTAAAGATTCTTCACACGATACACAACCTCACAAACCCGGCAAAGGGAGAGCGGAGGGCTGCTGGCGAGCCTTCTCGGGCCCAGCGGCTGAGTCCGTTGGCCCTCAAGACAACGGACGCACGTCTCGGACGAAGCGGGAAGCTCCCCTTCATGCACCATCCTTGCCAGCAGGTTGGAAGAAAGAGACAATTGCAGGAAGACGCTGCACTTGTGAAGGCATCCTCGGATGGACGCAGCACGGCCTCCTGCTTTTCCAGGCTGTTTGTCTAGCCAGGTAGCTCGTCTTCCGCCTTCCGTCGGGCCGCGGCTGCAGAAAATGCCATGTTGGCTGGCAGTGGTTGGGGGAACGGGCTCCGGCCGAGCGACGCCCCGGGCCGGGTGCAGCAGCTGGGATCCTAGGTGCTCGCTGGTCGCCGTTCAATCCTGGGCTGCTCCTCGGGGTCTTGGGGCTGCGGAGAATCCTCCCCCGGCACCATGGGCTGCCTCTGCTGAGGCCGGGGATGAGGAGCTGCCTCGGAGCGTGGTTCGGCAGAGGGGGGCGCCCTTCAGGGTCAGGGAGGAGGCCGAGGAGATCTGGGACGGGGGAGAAGGACGGTGGAAGCGGTCAATCACCAGGAGACGGGGAGTTCTAGTCCTGTCTTAGGCATAAAAGACAGCTGGGTGACCTTGGGCCAATCACCAGGAGACGGGGAGTTCTAGTCCCGCCTTAGGCATGAAAGACAGCGGGTGACTTTGGGCCAATCAGCAGGAGATGGGGAGTTCTAGTCCCGCCTTAGGCAGGAAAGACAGCTGGGTGACTTTGGGCCAATCACCAGGAGACGGTGAGTTCTAGTCCCGCCTTAGCCGTGAAAGTCAAACTGGGTGACTTTGGGCCAGTCACCAGGAGACGGTGAGTTCTAGTCCCGTCTTAGGCATGAAAGCCACTGGGTGACTTTGGGCCAGTCACCGGCAGATGTTGAGTACTAGTTCTGTCTTAGGCACAAAAGCCAGCTGGGTGAGTTTGGGCCAATCACCAGGAGATGGTGAGTTTTAGTCCTGCCTTAGACATGAAAGGTCCATAAGAGGACTTTTCAGGATTCGATTCAGGATGTGGAAATTGCACCTTTACTCTACAACAGGGGTCCCCAATCTGTGGGCCGCAGCCTGCTACCGGTCCGTGGTCTATTGGGTCCCAGGCCACAGGAATAGGTAGCGAATGCGCACATGTGTGCACGCACCCTCCCTACTCGCACTAGTGTAACCACACTGGTGCTAGTGGCCCTGTTTGCACATGTGTGGAGGCACTAGCACAGGAGCGGGCACCCTTGGCTCTTTTATGACTCATGGACTTCAACTCCCAGAATTCCTGAGCCAGCATGGGGGAACTATGGACCCCTCATGACTCGGGGACTTCAACTCCCAGAATTCCTGAGCCAGCATGGCTCAGCATGGAAACCTCTCTCTTTCCCCTCAGCGTGGCTGGCTCAGGAACGCTGGGAGTTGAAGTCCACCAGTCATGAGGGGGCCATAGTTCCCCCATGCTGGCTCAGGGAGTCTGGGAGTTGAAGTCCACCAGTCATAAAAGAGCCAAGGTTGCCTAGCCCTGCACTAGCGCCACCACCAGTGTCACGCAGGCACTAGCAGTGGGTGCTAGTGGCCTGTTTGTGCATGCGTGCGGGCACCAGTGCCATTATGAGTGTGTGCAGCCCGCCCTGCGCAGGCCCGTTTTGCGTACATACGCATGCTGCACACATGCGCGTCCTTTCCCCTGCTCCTCCCTTTCTCTCCGGGCCACCAACCCGGAAAAGTTGGGGCGCTCTGCTCTACACGCAAGAAAAGTCCAGAAGGCAGATAAAACTTCCAAAAATCCTTGAAGGGCCATTCGGGAGAAGCGTTCACCACGGGGCTTACCTCCACCAGGACGTAATCTCCCGGCTGCGCTCGGACGGCCGATGCCGCCGCAGTCCCGTCGCTCATCTCCACATCCGGGAAGATGACTTTGGCTCCGCCGTCGTTCCTGCCCCACAGCTCCAGCGGGGAGCGCTTGCTGGGCTAGAAAGGCCAAGGGGGAGTGGGGGGAAGGGAGGTCAGGAGGCTGGGTGGCCACCGCCAGCCAGCTGCTCTGGGGCACTCAGCGCATACCGTCCCGTCGCTCCCGGGGCGCCACTTGGGACAGGTGGAAGGCAACGGACAAGTTGGAGCTGGGCACGGTTTTCGGAAGAATAAATCCGAAACTGGGCAATGCCAAATCTCCCCGGCAAAGTCCAAGTCAGATTGTGCAACTGGAAGGCTTGTGTGGCTGAGTCCTACCTGGAGATCTGTCTGTCTGGCCGTCTCCTTCACTCTCTATCCCTCTCACTCTATCATTCTATCAGTCTATCACTATCACTCTATTTATTGACTATCTATCTATCACACTATCACCATCATCTAGCTAGCTGGCTATATCACTCTATCATCTATCACATTATCACTCTATATGTATCATCTATTTATCACTATCACTCCATCTACTCTCACACTATCATTCTATCATGCTATCTATCACTCTATATCTATCATCTATCTGTCTGTCGAATCTATATCACATTATCTATCAACTATTATCCATCACACTATCACTGTATCATGTTATCTATCACGCTGTATCTATCATCTATTTGTCACTATCACTCTATCTATCAACTATCATCTATCACACTATCATGCTACATATCACTTATCTATCTATCTATCTATCATCTATCTATCTATCTATCTATCTATCTATCTATCTATCTATCTATCTATCTATCTATCTACCCATCCATCCATATCATCCATCCATCCATCCATATCGGTCCCTATCTCTCTCTCTCTCTATCCATCCATCCATATCTATCATCTATCCATCCATCCATCCATATCTATCTATCTCTATCTATCTATCCATCCATATCCATCCATCCATATCTATCATCTATCTATCTATATCTATCTATCTACAGTATCTATCTATCCATCCATATCTATCTATCTATCTATCTATCTATCTATCTATCTATCTATCTATCTATCTATCTATCTACCCATCGATCCATATCTATCATCCATCCATCTCCGTCCCCATCTCTCTCTCTCTCCATCCATATCTATCTATCTATCTATCTATCTATCTATCTATCTATCTATCTATCTATCTATCTATCTATCTATCTATCTATAGAAAACATTAGTCAAGCATTTATCAGGATGATATTTCCTGCCTTGGGCATCAGATTAGACTAGAGGACCTCAAAGTGCCCCTCGAACCCTATCCTTATTCTTATCCTTATCCTATTGTTTTATTATATCTTATTGCTATCCATCTATCCATATCTTTCCTTCTTTCCTTCCTTCCTTCCCTCCCTTCCTCCCTCCCTTTCCACTCATCCATCCACCTCCATCACCTCTCTCTCTCTTTCTCCTCCCCCCTCCCTCCCTCCCTCCCGTTTCCCTGCCGTCCACTCGTGTCCCTCTCCCCAGGGACTCCGAGCGTTGCCCTCTCGCCTGCCCGACACCCCAGGATCCCAGGATCCAGCCTGCCTGGACCGACCAGAGCCTGCTCACCCCTTCCACCAGGACCACCTGGGTCTGACCCACGGCAGCCGCGTGGAGGCGGGAAGCCCCCTCCCGGAAGGCCACGTTGAGCTCCTCCAGCCGACGCTTCTTCACTTCGGGGGGGACGTCGTCCAGCAGGCGGTGAAAAGCCCGGGTTTTCTGGGGAGCAGAGCGACAGAGGGAGGGCAGTCAGGACTTGTGGAAGCCAGATGCAGGGCCAGGCCACGAGCGTCCAGCCAGGGGCTGACCTAGCAGCTGACCATACCAATAACAACCAGCCCAGGATGGCCCCTGCACTGGACAGCCCTGTAGGGTAGGCCAGACTAAGAAACTGACGCCACGTAGATCCATGCCCCAAAATTTCTCTGGCTCTGAGACATTTCTTGTGAATTTTGACCCGCTTTATGACTGTTCTTGACACGGCTCTTAAGTGAAACACAGGAGATGTTGAGTTCGTTACATGATTGTTAAGTGAACATGCCTTCCCCGTTGAGTTTGTCTGTCAGAGGGTCCCAAAAGAGGATCACACCATCCCGGGACGTTGCGACCGTCATAAATACGAGTCGGCTGCCCAGCGTCTGAATTTTGATCACGTGACCACAGGGATGCAGCAACAGGCGTGTGAAAAACGGTCACGGGTCACTTTCCGGCACTATTATAACTCTGAACAGTCACTGTTGTAAGTTGAGGACAGCCTGTGTTTTACTGGAATAATTCGGGAACAGAATCCCGTAAACCCAAATGAACGTCCGCTCCCTGACTTGATCTTCATGTCAACTTGGGTGGGGCTTGGCTGACGTGTTTTCCCGTGCTCCATTCTCGGCCTGGGCTGATGGCCCCCCTACTGGATCTCCCACCTGCCCCTCAAGATCCCTCCTGTTACAACCCTGGATTTTTGTGGTCTGAAGATTCTTTGGGCCAATCACCAGGAGACGGTGAGTTCTAGTCCCACCTTAGCCACGAAAGCCACTGGGTGACTTTGGGCCAATCAACAGGACTCAGGGAGTTCTAGTCCTGTCTTAGGCAGTAAAGCTGGTTGACTTTGGGCCAATCACCAGGAGACGGTGAGTTCTAGTCCCGCCTTAGGCATGAAAGCCACTGGGTGACTTTGGGCCAATCACCAGGAGACCGAGAGTTCTAGTCCCGCCTTAGGCAGTAAAACTAGCTGACTTTGGGCCAATCACCAGGAGACGGAGAGTTCTAGTCCCACCTTAGCCATGAAAGCCATTGGGTGACTTTGGGCCAATCAACAGAAGTCGATGAGTTCTAGTCCCATCTTAGGTAGTAAAGCTAGCTGACTTTGGGCCAATCACCAGGAGATGGTGAGTTCTAGTCCCGCCTTATGCATGAAAGCCAGCTGAGAGATTTGGGCCAATCACCAGGAGATGGTGAGTTCTAGTCCCGCCTTACGCATGAAAGCCAGCTGGGAGATTTGGGCCAATCACCAGGAGACGGTGAGTTCTAGTCTCGTTGTAGGCATGAAAGCCATCTGGGTGACTTTGGGCCAATCACCAAAAGATTGGGAGTTGTAGTCCCATCTCAGGCGTGAAAGCCAGCTATCCCTCTCTCTCAGCCCAACCCACCTCACAGGGTCGTTGTTCTGGGCAAAACAGGAGGAAGGAGTGTGGGATATATTCCCCGCCTTGAAATATTTGTCAAAAATCATAAAGGCTGGATGCAAATAAAGAACAATTCAGCCAACAGCCGCAACATGGGGCACATCTACCACAGATGTGAATCAGCCACCCCCCCAACCCCCCAGGTGCCACCCAGTCACGCCCTGGCCTCACCTGCCGCTGGCTGTAGGCAAAGATATAGGCGAAGTTGTAGCCGACCTCATGAAGGAGCGACAGCGTCTGCAGGTGATCGGCCTCCGTCTCTCCGCAAAAGCCGGTGATGAAGTCACTGGTGAGTGTTGCGCCTGCCACAGGAAGGTCATTTACAGAGAGTCCTCGTTTAGCGACCGTTCGAAGCTACGACAAGCCCCCCAAAGGTACCTATGACCCAATTTCCAAGATCACTCAGCCGCATCTCCTCCCCTCCCCAAACAATCACATATTTTGGGAACTTCCCAACCGACTCATATTAATGGCTATTTGCAGCATCCCAAGGTCAGCTGGTTGTACTTTTCAATAATTTTGAGGGTTTTTTGCCGATTTCCACCATTTCTGGAAAAAAAAACCCACATTGGATAATACGGATTTTTTTTAACGTCCACGCTGTTCACTTAATAACTCGTTTACTGTAGTTTTCGCTTGACAGCTGCAGTGTTCACTTAAACGACCGCTGCCAATGAATCAATACACTGGGCAAAACCGGCTGGGGGATTCTGGGAGTTGAAGTCCACCCATCTTGAAAGTTGCCACTTTGAAAAAAGGACGATCTAAATCAATAAATCATATGTAGCCATCCCCTTTAAGCCAGATTCCTGAAAAACTGAAAGGAAATCTCTAAACAATGGTATAGATCAGGGGTAGGCAACCTTGGCTCTTTTATGACTGGTGGACTTCAACTCCCAGAATTCCTGGGCTAGCATGGGGGAACTATGGCCCCCTCATGACTGGTGGACTTCAACTCCCAGAATTCCTGAGCCAGCATGGGGGAACTTTGGCCCCCTCATGACTCGTGGGCTTCAACTCCCAGAATTCCTGAGCCAGCCTGGCTCAGCTTGGAAACCTCTCCCTTTCCCCTCAGCATGGCTGGCTGAGGAATTCTGGGAGTTGAAGTCCACCAGTCATAAATGAGCCAAGGTTCCCCACCCCTGTCCTAGTTCACTCACCATCTCCAATGTGGAATACCCCCATCTTTACAGCTCCTAATTTTAAAATAAGCCCAGGGATAGAGGCCACCCCATGACATTCAACATGAGAGCAGACGGGTGACATGTAATCATGCAATTAAGGCAATGATGTCACAGAATTGCCACGTGGCTTCCCTCTCCCCATCGCCTGTATGTTATCTTCAAAGTCCATAAATAGGTCATTTGAGTCTGGCGGTCAACGTAGAACGTAACTGAGGGACCCACCTGATAAATAATCGCGGAGTTGGTGTACAAGCTCCAGGTATGATTCCCGCGTGTACCTGGAAGGATAAGAAGGTGGACGTCAGGCCCCAAACCAACAAGGAACACCTGAGGATGCTTCCAAGCTGACTTCTATACCTGTAGGCAAAATCTTGCCAGACTCAACACTCTGCAGCCTCAAATCCTCTCCAGACACACAGGTTTGTGTGCTGGAATGGGATACGTGTTCTGCTTTGTGTTGCAAATCAGAATCTAAGCCAGGGGTGTCAACGTCACGTGATGTGTGGTGACGCATCGTGACTTTTTCCCCATTGCCGGAGCTGGGGTGGCCCTGTGGACCAGCAATTTGACACCCCTGATCTAAGCGAACTCCCCCAATGTTTTAGCCCAGGGGCGGGCAACCTTGGGTCTTTTATGACTCATGGACTTCAACTCCCAGAATTCCTGGGTCAGCATGGGGGAACTTTGGCCCCCTCATGACTCGTGGGCTTCAACTCCCAGAATTCCTGAGCCAGCATGGGGGAACTATGGCCCCTTATGACTCGTGGACTTCGACTCCCAGAATTCCTGAGCCAGCATTGGGGAACTATGGCCCCCTCATGACTGGTGGACTTCAACTCCCAGAATTCCTGAGCCAGCATTGGGGAACTATGGCCCCCTCATGACTGGTGGACTTCAACTCCCAGAATTCCTGAGCCAGCGTGGGGGAACTATGGCCCCCTCATGACTGGTGGACTTCAACTCCCAGAATTCCTGAGCCAGCGTGGGGGAACTATGGCCCCCTCATGACTGGTGGACTTCAACTCCCAGAATTCCTGAGCCAGCATGGGGGAACTATGGCCCCCTCATGACTGGTAGACTTCAACTCCCAGAATTCCTGAGCCAGCCTGGCTCAGCTTGGAAACTTCTCCCTTTCCCCTCAGCATGGCTGGCTCAGGAATTCTGGGAGTTGAGTCCACCAGTCATAAAAGAGCCCAGGTTGCCTACTCCTGGTTTAGCCGAATGGGCTGCTGAAGGGGGAGGCCACCTGGCTAAACCTTTTTCAAGGTGCGTAACAATCGCTGTAGATACTCACAGACACACAAGCACACATCTTACCCCCTCTTCATGGCCTCCAGGATACGGGAGCTGCCACTTTGGGCGGGAAGGTGCACCTGTTTGCAGATATTGTGCCTTTCCCGCATGACCTCGAAGACCTGCAAAATGCAAAGAGGGTGTTATTGGGACGCTGCTGCTGGCTTTAGGACGGGAAGAGCTCAGCGGGGGGGGGGGAAAGACCCACCTCATCCGGGAAGTCTTTGGGATGCGGAGAAGTGAAGCGGACCCTCATCTCTGGGTCCACGGCGGCCACTCGGTCCAGCAGCTCTGCAAAACGCAACCCGCCCTTTTTGGCTTTGTAGACGGTCCGGAATCCTGCTCTGAGCTCAGGTGACGCCAGGGAGAGGAACTGGACCTCGGAGGTGTCCCGGTAACTGTTGACGTTCTGGCCCAAAAGGGTCACTTCCTTCACACCCTACAAGGAGAGGAGGAGGAAGAGGAGGAGGGGAGGGGAGGAAAGCAGGAGGAGGAGAGGAGGAGATGAAAGCAGAAAGAGGAGAGGAGAGGAGAGGAAAGGAGGATAAGGAGGGGAGAGGAGGAGAAGAGGAGGGAGAAGAGGAAAGCAGGAAGAGGAGAGGAGAGGAAAGGAGGGGAGTGGAGAGGAGAGGAAAGGAGAAGGAGGGGAGAGGAGGAGGAGGACGAGGAGAGGAGAGGAGGAGAGGAGAGAAAAGCAGGGAGGAGAGGAAAGGAAAGCAGGAAGAGGAGGAGAGGAAAGGAGGGGAGAGAGGAGAGGAAAGGAGAAGGAGGGGAGAGAGGACAAGGAGAGGAGGAGAGGAGAGGAGGTGGAGAGGAAAGGAAAAGGAGGGGAGGACGAAGAAAGGAGAAGAGGAGAGGAGAGGAGAGAAGGAGAGGAGAGGAGGAGGTGGAGAGGAGAGGAAAGAAAAAGGAGGGGAGAGGACAAGGAGAGGAGGTGGAGGAGGAGGAGAGGAGGTGGAGAGATGAGGAGGGGAGAGGAGGGGAGGAGGAGATGTATGTTAAAAATCAATAAAATATATTTTATTAAAAGAAACTCTTAAAAGTTCCAAGGTTGGACACCCCTGGTCTAGGCTCTCCTGCTCGAGCATGGGGTTGGACTAGAAGACCTCCAAGGTCCCTTCCAACTCTTCTGTGATTCTATTCTGGAGTCCCCCCTTCCCCAAAGGGGCTGGGAAGAGCACAGGATCTATCTCCGCCTCGGGCAGAGTTCTTGGCTGACTCTGCAGGCTCAGTCAAAGGCTCCAAGTCACAGGCCACCTACCTGGTCCGACAGCATCTGCACTTCCTGGAGAATGGACGCCAAGGGCCGGCTGCGCTCGCGCCCCCGCGTGAAGGGGACAATGCAGTAGCTGCACATGTTGTCACAGCCGCGCATGATGGACCTGGGAGGGGGAAAGCCATTCCCCGAGAATGTTAGGGAGACAACTGGTGGGAGACTGGGAGTCAGGTTGGGATCTGGCTTCCCTTCCCAAGACAAGACTTGTCACCTTCTGGCCATCCTCTTCACTCATGAACAACAGATGGACATCCTGAAATTCCATCTTAACGCCCTGCGCTTGTCAAGATCGGGGCCTGCTCACACAACGCTGAGCACATGGGATACTTTGGAAGGGGGTAAGAAGATGCAGAACTGTCCGAAAGGTGCTCCCCCCCCCGGAAAGGACATCTGGACTTTCTTTTTTTTTTGAAGACGTTTCCCTTCTCATCCAAAAAGCTTCTTCAGTTCTAGCTGAATGGTGGATAGGAGGACTTATACTCCTTGTAGACAGCTGGGCGTTAGCATTCTCTCTCTAAGAGTCATTTGAGGCCACTTGGGAGGTTTATCTGGGGCCCCTTGAGCAGTGCAATAGTCCACACCCATGGGGGCAATAGTCCATACCCATTTGCACCGTTCAGGGGACCCCGAGGGCACAGACGAACCCCCAAGTGGCCTCAATGACTCTCAGCAGGAGTACTAATAACCAGAAGACTGCTAAGGAATATAAATCTTTCCATCCCACACCTTTCAAGTCAGAATTGAAGAAGCTTCTTGGATGAGAAGCGAAACGGCTTCAAGGGAAAAAAATCAAGGAAGTCCAGTTGTCTTTTGGGGGGCGGGGGGAATCACCTTTGTGACAACCGTGATCTGGATGACTGAGTGTCTCCAGAGACAAGATGCCGAACTGCAAAAATTTTTTAAAAAGGAGATCAGCACCAGAAATCATCAGGAGCACAGATGGAGCTATTGAGGCATTTTTTTATTCCAGTAATACTTCCTTCTCATTTCTCTTTTGTTCTCTCTCCCTCCCCCTCTCATCTCCTTCTATCTACATCAATCTATCTAGAGATCAATCATTTTCTAGCTGGCCAACTATTTGGTTATCATCTAGCTATCATCTCAATTCTATTCTATTCTATTCTATTCTATTCTATTCTAATTCTATTCTGTTCTATTTCTAATTCTAATTCTATTCCATTCCATTCTGTTCTATTATTCCATTCCATTCCATATTTTCTATTCCATTCTATTGTTATTCTATTCTATTCTATTCCATTTCATTGTTATTCTATTCTATAATTCCATTCCATTCCATATTTTCTATTCTATTCTATTGTTATTCTATTCTATTCCATTCCATTGTTATTCTATTCTATTATTCCATTCCATTCCATATTTTCTATTTTATTCTATTCTATTCTATTGTTATTCTATTCTATTCCATTCCATTGTTATTCTATTCTATTCCATTCTATTGTTATTCTATTCTATTCTATTTCATTGTTATTCTATTCTATTCTAAATTTTATTCTGTTCTGTTCTATTCTATTCCATTGTTATTCTATTCTATTCTATTATTCCATTCCATTCCATATTTTCTATTCTATTCTATTCCATTGTTGTTCTATTCTATTCTAAATCTTATTCTATTCTGTTCTGTTCTATTCTATTTCTATTCTGCTCTAATTCTATTCTATTCTGCTCTAATTCTATTCTATTCTATTCTATTCTATTCTATTCTATTCTATTCTATTCTATTCTATTCTATTCCCTAATCCATCTGTGTCTATCATAGCTAGCTATCTAGTTATAACCTATCTAGTTAGCACCTCTCTAGCTGTCTGTCTTTATGTCGATCTGCCTCTCCAAGGAAGATGCGCAGTTTAGAAATATGAATTACGAATCAATCTTCACTGCCCGGAGCCCCTTCCTAAGGCCGATGGGTGGTTAAGAAACACAAACTCTCTCTCTATAAATGAATCAATCCATCTTGGGCGTTTTCCACCTTCCAGGCTCCCAGGTTGGATCAAAGCAGCAAACAAACCGGGGTTTCCCCTTACACGAAGGCCGTGGTTGCGCCAGGGCCGAGGTGGACGGGCAAAATGTCTGCGTAGGTCTCGTCCAAAGAGAGGAGGACGTTGGCCGCCTGCTGGCCGGATTCAGCCACCGCCAAGAGCCGGGGCAGGTCCCGGTAAGCGTCCGGTCCGGCCACAATATCGACCAGCTTCTCCTCGTCCAAAATTTTCTCCTTCAGCCTCTCGGCCATGCAGCCTGCGAGAAGAGGCAGAAGCGTGAGGCGAAGAGGAGGAAATAAACGCACAGACTCTTGATCTGGAGATTTCACCTTGCTTCGAACCAGATTGACAGATTCAAAATCAAAGCTGCAGAAGAGACAGGAATCCTTTTGGTCTAGCAAGGGAGAGGGGAATGGCTTTTTAATGCTCCCACAGATGAGAAATAACTCACAGCTAGATTTCCTATTTATGAGGGGAGTGGGGGGGGGCATTCAAAACATTGCGGCGCTTTTTCCCACAAGTATTGACTTATTTTATTTTTTATTATTATCAGCTAGACTTCTATCCCTCCATTTCTTACGCCTTTGCATGTGTGCGCGCTTACCTAGGAAACGAAGCTGGATTATTCAGATTTCTATCCCAAGTTTATTATAAAAGACTCAAGGGGGGCGAACGTACCTAATCCACCTTTCCCCTTGTATTTTGCCCACAACAACCCAGTGAGGTGGTCTGGGCTGAGGGAGTGACTGGCAGGACTAGAACTCCCAGTCTCCTGGTGATGGGCCCGCGTCACCCAATCGGCTTTGATGCCTAAGGCAGAACTAGAACTCCCAGTCTCCTGATGATGGGCGCCAGTCACCCAATTGACTTTCATGCCTAAGGCAGGACTAGAACTCCCAGTCTCCTGATGATGGGCTCAAGTCACCCAATCGGCTTTCGTGCCTAAGGTGAGACTAGAACTCCCAGTCTCCTGGTGATGGGCCCACATCTACCCAATCGGCTTTCGTGTCTAAGGTGGGACTAGAACTCCCAGCCTGATGATGGACCCACATCACCCAATTGGCTTTCGTCCCTAAGGCAGAACTAGAACTCCCAGTCTCCTGATGATGGGCCCAAGTCACCCAATTAGCTTTCGTGCCTAAGGTGGGACTAGAACTCTCAGTCTCCTGATGATGGGCCCAAGTCACCCAATCAGCTTTCGTCCTTAAGGTGGAACTAAAACTCCCAGTCTCCTGGTGATGGGCCCACATCTACCCAATCGGCTTTCGTGCCTAAAGTGGGACTAGAACTCCCAGTCTCCTGATGATGAGCCCAAGTCACCCACTTGGCTTTGATGTCTAAGGTGGGACTAGAACTCACAGTCTCCTGGTGATTGGCTCCAAGTCACCCAATCGGCTTTCAAGCCTAAAGTAGGACTAGAACTAATTATCTCTTGGTGATTGGCCCAAAGTCATCCATTTGGTGTTCAGGTCTAAGGTGGGACTAGAACTCCCAGTCTCCTGATGATGGACCCATGTCACCCAATTGGCTTTCGTGCCTAAGGCAGGACTAGAACTCACCACCTCCTGGGGATTGGCCCAAAATCACCCAGCCAGCTTTCGTGCCTAAGGCGGGACTAGAACTCACAGTCTCCTGGTTCCTAGCCTGGTGCTTCCACCACTAAACTGGGATATTGGGTTGACTAAACTCTGGGAAGCTCCAGCTTTTGAAAAACCTGGCCTAGCCTTTCATCCCAGCCCTAGGTTCATCAGATACTGCCAGTCCAGCCCCAGGTGGTCTCCCTTCCTGCAAGACCCTTTGCTCTGAGTGCTTACATTACCTAAGATCCCAATCCGCAGGGATCCCCTGGAGCGTTGCCGTTTGGCCTTGAGGGTTTTGAACACAGCCAGGCGATTCCAGACCGTCTGCTCGGCTTTCTCCCTGTGAAACAATCAACCGTGGATGAACCTTTTCACCTAGAAACTCTGCTCAACTTGGAGAGGGGTCCTGAGTCCTTCCCTGCCCCTTCCGGGAATCCAGAACAGAATAACAGAGTTGGAAGGGATCTTGGAGGTCTTCTAGTCCAACCCCATGCTCAGGCAGGAGACTATATGCCAGGTGTGTCCAACCTTGGAATTTTAAGGCTTGTGGACTTCAGCTCCCAGAATTCACCACGATGTAAAAAAGATGTCGAGATTCTAGGAACAGTGCAGAGAAGAGCAACAAAGATGATGAGGGGACCGGAGGCTAAAACATATAAGGAACAGTTGCTGGAATTGGGTAGGTCTAGTTTAATGAAGAGAAGGACGAGGGGGGACAGGATAGCTGTGTTTCAGTATCTCAGGGGCTGCCCCAAAGAATAGGGAGTCAAGCTATTCTCCAAAGCGCCTGAAGGTAGGACAAGAAGCAACGGATGGAAACTAATCAAGGAGAGAAGCAACCTGGAATTAAGGAGAAACTTCCTGACAGTTAGAACAATTAATCAGTGGAACAACCTGCCTCCAGAAGTTGTGGGTGCAGGAACTGAGTACGTCTAATTTAATGAAGAGAAGGACGAGGGGGGACATGATGGCAGTCTTCCAGGATCTCAGGGGCTGCCCCAAAGAAGAGGGGTCAAGCTATTCTCCAAAGCGCCTGTTTTTGTAGCCTTCGGACCAACTCAATTGAAAAAAAACCAGGAATTGTGCACCCTCAGAGGGGAAGAGTTTCCGTAGGATCCGTCAGAACATTTAGAATCCGGCTTACCAGGATCAAGCCAGGATTCCAAGCCTGTGTTTCTTTAACAGAGGGACAGAATCAAGATCACGTGAAGTGTTAACACCACTTTACAAGGCCTTGGTAAGGCCACACTTGGAACATGGCATCTAGTTTTGGTCACTATGATATAAGAAAGATGTTGAGACTCTGGAAAGAGTACAGAGAAGAGCAACAAAGATGATCAGGGGACTGGAGGCGAAAACATATAAGGACAGTTGCTGGAATTGGGGATGTCCAGTTTAACAAAGAGAAGGACGAGGGGGGGGGCATGATAGCAGCCTTCCAGTCTCTCAGGGGCTGCCCCAAAGAAGAGGGAGTCAAGCTGTTCTCTAAAACGGCTGAAGGCAGGACAAGAAGCAACGGATGGAAACTCATCAAGGAGAGAAGCAACCTAGAACTAAGGCGAAACTTCCTGACAGTGGGAACAATTACAAGTGGAACAACCTTTCTCCAGAAGCGGGGAATTGGGAATTGAAGTCCACAAGTCTTAAAGTGGCCAAGTTTGAAGACCCTTGCCTTACAACAAAACTGGGGCCAGAATTTCTATTGCTATGCAGTGGCAGTTAGCTGAATTGTGCCCAATTTCATGATGGTTTTAGCCACGGTTGTTAACTTCAGCACATCTTCTTCGTTGTCCTTCAAATATTCTTCCAAAGCCGTTTTTGTTTCTTTCCTCAACCATCTGATGTACTTGCAATGTTTCACACCCACCTATTTGCCTTGTTAAGTAAGAGTCTGTCAACATCTCTGCGAAGGATGAAGGATTGATTGATTCATTGTCATTATTTTTCTGCTCTTCCTATCCATTGCTTTTAGTTCTGCTTGAGTCCAGGCCACTATTCCAGCTGTGTACCTAATGACTGGAATTGCCCAGGTGTTGATTGCCTTTATGGTATTTCCTCCATTGAGTTTGGACTTTTAAGAGTTTCTTCACTCTCTTGATGTATTTACCTCTAATCTTTTTCTTGACTTCAGCGTGCTTGATGTTGTCGGCTTGAAGGATACCCAAGTATTTGTAGCAATCTTCCTCATCCAGACTCTTAATGTTATTTTTGTGGGGCATCTTGATTCCTTCAGTTTTCACTATTTTTCCTTGTTTGATGGTAAGTATGGCACATTTGTCCAAGCCAAACTCCATTACAATATCTTGGCTGTATATATGGACAGTGTTGAGCAGCGATTCTATTTCAGATGAAGTTTTTTCATACAGCTTCAGATCATCCATGTAAAGGAGGTGGGATAGTCTGGCAGATGTTTTTGATGTTTGATAGCCATATCCTGAGTTATTCAGTATGGTTGACAGAGGAAACAGTGCAGTGACAAATAGTAGTGGTGATAGTGAATCTGTCAATGCTGCTAACATCGGTTTTTGCATTGACAACAGATGGAAATGTAGCCATCTTTTCCCCTTTACTTTAGAGTTAGATGATGCTGGGAGGGGCGGGATGTGAATGAGAGCCCAGTTAGACATAACAACACTAAACTTAGTGAGAGAATCCAGGTTATTGAGCCCAGAGCTGATATACGACTGTTAATTGGAGGAGGGAATTGTGCTTTGATACTATGTTCCCAGGGGAAGGGAATTCAGTTTTTGGCTTCGATTATGTAGTGCCGATATAGTGCTACTCGAATAAAAGATTCTTTAAGGTAAACAATGCCTCAAAGTTCTTTTGAAGAGCTTCATCTGTCAGAACCATGACAGAATCTGCTTGAAATATTCCTCTCTTGATATTAACCTCTCCCAGTCCC